>NC_061518.1:19895000-20070000 GCF_022379125.1 Scophthalmus maximus | reverse complement strand
TACCGAATCCAGACATGGCTTTACTGTGGTGTCTGTGTTTCTTTCGCAGATGCATTCCCAGCCAGACCCCCGTCTGATGAACATTTGGCCGGTCAGGCTAGACGTCTAGGGGAGTGTGTGGTGGCCTGGACAGGCCAGAGACAGGAAAGAGGACTTCTAAATCAGCCAGCAATCCAAAGGCCTTCCATAAATCCTCCAAATGGGCTCGGGTGGGGGACGTAAAGCACACCTGCAAGACTTATGTAAGTCTTATTAAACCATAAATTGCTAACACGAGCCCCTCACTGGAGCTGCTCTTGGCTGGAATAAATCTCAGAGAGCGCCCGGTGAGGAGAAAGAGAGAGTGAGAGGGAGAGATGAAGCCAGAGAGAGAGAGTGGAGGTTAGAAGTAGTGAGAGTGAAGTGGAGGATACTAAAGGTATGACAGCAAAGCATTGCAGTTTGATGATAGGGCAGACAATGCTGGGCTTTGATTGGAGTTAACACCTACTACTATAGCTGCCTTATGGGTGGTGGTGGTGGTGGGGGGGGGGTTTAGGCCCACCTCCAAGAATGTCATGCTCACAAGACTCTTAATGCATCAGACACTTTTTATGGTGTCAGCCTGTGCAATGTAACTATCAAACCACAGGCAGATCATATTGCCCGCGCCTTCAGGTCCTGCGTGGAGCAACTCCTCGGCAGACGCAGAGACGGAGACCAATGGGAGCAACGCGGGGAATATTTGTTGGAAAATCTGTGGAGTTCCTGTGCTCCCGAGCCCGGGTGCGTTCCCAACACACCCACGCTCTCCTCCCTGCCTGACTGTGGGTCCTTGAATTAAACATCAAAGCACACAGGAGCGTAGGGCCCAACTGCCATAAATAACGGTGCGACTGGGAAGGGGAGGGGAGGATGTTCAGATGGGAAGAGAGCAGGTCACCCGATCGCTCATACACATACTGTCAAAGCAGATTCATTTGTTCACAAAATGGGTGATGTTGTGTGGGGTTATTGATTTCCGCATGCCATCTGTCTTCTCCAAGGCTTTGGCAGCCAGACTCTGGCACCGCCAAGCCTCAGGTTTCCCCTCGCATTATTCTCCACAGCTCAGGTGGACAGAAGGGAGATGTGCAGCAGGTACCGGACACAAATGGGTGATGGCTCACGTGACACCCGCTCAGACACAATGATTTCTGGCATGATAGCTCACTGGTTGAAACACCACGCAATTTTTTGGTGTGTGTCAGGCTAAACCCATAACAGACAATCACAAAAAACATAACATATATATTTAGATGCTGTTGGCAGTTCTAGGAAAATCATTTGCATTTTTAAAGTCAGATCAAATAATATACAAATTACTTATTTTGCAACATCTGCCACATGTGCATGTGAAACAAGTATCGGGAAATCATAATTAGGGGGGGACACTGTCCTGATCAAAAAAAGCGCCTACTTTTGTCAGTGAAAATCCATGCTGGAGGTGATGATTAACATCTCATTTGTCACAAACACCTGCATACACAAGTTTGGGCCAACCCTCGATCTCCTCCTCTCACTACCTAGTCTAGAAGTCACAGTGTACCTCCATGTTGAACCACCGAGTGTGGAGGGCAGGCCTTCAAACATGGGGCCCAGCTGCTGCTGTGTATTTTTGTCAGCCAACACACACACACACACACACACACACACACACACAAACACACGCACACACGTTGGCATCCCTTGGAGTTTGCTCTTGTGGAGGGCACATGTTGCTTGGTAAATTATCACAGCGACGGTAAACAGTGTGTTTATGAGGGAATGCAGCTTGGTTGTTGTATTTGAAGTCTGCTCTTTGTATACTGCTGTGCTATTAGGACAGATTGAGGATGTTTGCGCCTGGTGTCTGCTCTCCGCCCATGTGGGGTACACACACACACACACACACACACACACACACACAGAGAGAGTGACAGGCTAAGTTGTAATTTTGAGACCTAAATTGCTCTTTTGTTGTTTTCATCATAAGAAAAACAAAACAACAACAAGCAAAAAAACATCACAGCCTCAGGAGTGTGTTTTCAGTGTCAGTGTCACAGTCATGTCAGTCTCCGGGTAAATGCAGATGAACGGCAAGAGCAGGGGAGAAAAGACTGAACTTCCGAGTGAAGACGAATGTTATGCACTGCAGAAATATATATATATATATCAGTATATATATATATATAAATATATATCGTGCGCTTCAATAAAACTGCAGTCAGTGAGGAGAAAAGCTTTTAATGCACACCGACTGGGTATGCAGACACAAACACATGTCTGGTAATTACTTTACAATTTTAGCAGCTGAGTCATGAAATGGGTTTAATGGTGGTGCTTGAAAACACCACCAGGAGCTTGATAACAAGGTAATCAGATAATGATAGAGTCAAACAGATAGATGGCTACGAGATAAAGGACTGGCACTTTAAGGTCTTCACTTTTCAATTAAACTCATCTGAACCACGGATAAGGGTCTCATTAATTCCGCTGACACAAAGGTCTCTGTTAAGGCCCACTTGGGCGCCATATTGGTAAAACGTCCCCTGGCAGTGAGTTTGTGACTAGCACCACGAGTACCCCTCTGAGTGGATTTTTATATACGATGTGGAGTGTGTGTTTTTTTTCTCCTAAAGCTTAAGGAATCATTCTTTTCGAAATTTTGACATTGGAAACAAGTCTGAGGTACAACAGCACTGTACATCTTTCAAAGCCTTGCATTAACTGCTAACAGTCAAACCATTGACACCGTCCAGGGAAGGGAGCTGACAGAGAAATATATCAGCCCCCAATAAAAACTATTTTTCTGAGAGACTATTTGGTATTGCAACCGTTTTCCAAGTTTGTGTGATCTGTTGTGTAACATTTCCACAGCTGGTGCGATCGTTGTCCAGCCACTGCACCCCCCCCCCCCCCATTCTAAACTGATAGAGTGCTCCATCTCTACATAAACGGAGGAAATGGAGGAAAGGAGGGGAATAATGATGATGACATTCTTTCCACTTTTTCTTTTTTTTGTTGGAGCCCCAATTACCCACTAATGTGTGATAAAACCAGAAAAATGGACAGTCGTTATGTGTGGGGGCCTTCCGCAATGGCAAAAAAAAAAGAAAAGAAAAATCATTCTTTCCCATGCCTCTCGTTCTTTGGATGGGAATAATCATGTTTTGTCCCAAACACCTGCGCTTCAGTTGCCCTGACCTGCCGCCCAAATGAGTGCAATTAATGACAATTACCCTCCAGGCGTCCCAGCATAGACATGTACTGATAGGGACCTATCTGGAGGGAGCGTGCGCTTGTCCTCCAAGTAAATATGTAATGATAACAGCTGTAACACAGTGGGGCGGAGGGGGGGTGGAGGGGCACAATTGCTACCAGGGCAATCTATTTGTGTTTGCCTCAGCTCAGCACCACATTAACCGGTCCAGACAAACCAGAATAGATAGACTCGGATTTTCCCTGCGGGACGGAGGGGAGTCGACTGGAGGTGCGGGGATTACTCATCAGACGAAGATCAAGGCAGATGTGGTCTCGGGATTGTTTTCTGCATCAGATGTTAAATGTAGTTGTTCGCCGCTGATCGAACAATTTGTCAGGAGGGGTGCATGCCGCCCTGTAAAGGTTTATTTCCAGTCTTAATTTTGTAGCATTGTATTGTTGTTGGCAAGTTAAAAAAAAAAAAAGGACACACCAAGCTGAGCTCTGGTAATGCGGCAGCATTGCTAAAAGAGACAGATGAAACAAGAGAGATGAGCGGTCAGATAATAAATCAGGATTTCAACCAACAACCCGGTTTGCCAGCCTATTTGAAAAAGAGAAAAAAGGCGACTGTTAAAATCACTGCCAAAAGTGTCCATTGCAAAAAATTAATGAAGATTCAACTTTTCCTACCGCACCATAGATTCAATATATACCATAGATTCATGATTTAACACATTTGGTTTTACCTGCAATTAAAGCGGTGTTGATTATCTGTCCCGTGGACTTGTGTGCCACGTTCCCGGGGCTCAGTGATTACTTTAAGTGACTTCAGAAATTAGAAAAAAAAAAAATTCTCTAACAACCTTGTTTACATTTTTTATTCATATCAAAAGGATGTTTGGAATTTGACAAATAACCCCCCCCCCCCCACAATTAAGATATTCAACCAATGTAAAAACATCAAAGAACTTCTGCAATCTGGGACTATAGGTAGGAATCAAATGTAGCTTGGATGTGTGTGTGTGTGTGTGTATGTGTGTGTGTGTGTGTGTGTGTGTGTGTGTGTGTGTGTTTGTGTGTGTGTGTTCAGTAAGTGGCAGCGGCAGAATAAGCTCCAGTTCTTAGCCCATTTCTTCGTGTGAAGAGAGATTTCTCAGGTGCACAAGTCAACTTTAACCCTCCTCCTCCTGTGGGTTCGCCGTCATTTCCCTCTGAACCTGCATTAGCATAAAGGCATTAAAATGTGAATAGGAATTAATTTGGACTTTCCCCTCCATAGGAATTAATGGAAGTTTGTTCTGCCCGCGCCACTCAGACGACTTGCGCTCCACCACAGTCCATAAATATTAATATTAATATGGCATCGCATTTAAAGGTAGCGCTTGGCTGCAGCCGTATACAGAATATTATTAGAGATCACGATACGTTTCTCATGAGAAGTACAGCTGAGTGAATGCATTGCCTTGCCGTTGTGATCTGTAAAATCCAATCTTCATACAGCACAAAAAGTTATTTTCAGAGCGACGGAAGATTAGCAGGGCCGAATGGCTGCTGTCTAAAGCCATTAGGCAAGTGGGGACTTTTTTTTTTCTTTCCCTACACCGAGTTGAGAGAGAAGGGCCCACATCTTCAGCTCTATCAAGGAACTGATTCACAGTCACACTACTGCAGCGCCATTATCATGCCCGAGCAGATCATCTCTGCAGATAACTATTATCACCGTCTCACCGCATCGCTCCCGTCTACTCACCCACATAATGCAGACCACAGAAGTTTTATGACACTCTTCCAAATCTTCTTTCTTTTTCATGCACGGTCTTTTGTCCCTTTTCCAGCGCGCGCCGTGTGCGGTTGTATCACACATCTTCAGTAACAGCGGGGCAACCGCGAAGCCGGGGGCCGCCCGTAGCCGGGCTTGTATAATGCATTTGTGAATTATCTATGGAAATAGCAGTTGATAAATATTCACTTTCTTTACTATGCAGCGGTCCTACCACATGGGTTCAGTCCCGATTGTTCATTTCTCTTTCTGCCCTGACTGATGGTTGCATCAGTTCAGAAATACACCACTGCTATTGTTTTGGTCCAAGCCCTGTTGTCTGAAGCGAAGAGGGGGTGTTGTGTCAAAATATTCAGCAGGTCCTCTCCTCTCCCTCGCCCTGCGGCTTGAGGGGTGCTGATCTTGACAGGTTGCAGTGGGTGAGGTGAGACACGTTAGCGCTGAGCCCGGTGAAGAAAGGGAGGAGAGAGCTGGGTTCAGTGTCCCCCATGTGCTGGTGAAAGCAGCATGCTGCCACCCCAGCAGGCCGAGTCAACGGTACCCGCCTTTAATCTTTGCTCTGTAATCTTTACTCTTCGCACATTTAGTCAATACACTCTCACTTTGTTCTTGGAGGAAGTAGGGTGTGAGGCTGAGAATGTATGACGGGGTTCAAAGCAGAAGAAAAGGCACAACACAATGTACAAATCAATTACCGGGGGTAAAGTGTGTATGACCAGCCTGACGTAAGGTCAATAGTATCCACATGCTGAATGATAATAGGCCCAAGCATGTTTCTTTTAAATTCTAAGCGTTGTGACATGGTGATAACTCTGTTGACAAGAGCACAATGCAAGCACTTACAAGACTACACAGGCAGAGCCGCGAGGATATTGTGTTCAGACCTGAGCAAAATTTAGAGGAACAAAAGACAATATCAAAAAGTATACAAGTTCTCTAACACCATCCAATATGGAAACATGTAATAGTCCTTTGTGCAGAGCAGTTTAAATTTGTAACAGTCCATCATGTAGTCGCTGATAATAATGCAATCAAAGCGGTAATTGGTTTTTTTTAACAAAACATCACTGAACTGCCTCAATCCCTCCTACCAGCCTGCGTTGTGCAGGCACGCGCGTCGTGGTAAGCTCCGCAAGCCGGGGTGATTTTTGTGCATCAGGTCATTCCTGTAGCGGGCTGGTCCAGGTCGGCCCACTCCCCTCTGCGAGCCCTCTCATCAAGCCAGCCTCTCCTCTGCCGCCCTCTTCCCCACAATCCCCATAAACTCTCATAATTGCCACATTAAACTTGAGTTTATTATTTTTCTCCAGGTGCAGGTGTGCAGATGATATGAGCCCCAGGTTGCATTTACATACAAATTGAAGGTTTTTATTAATCAGGCAGGCAGCAGGAATCAAACGGCAACACTCCATCAGCCCTTTAAATACATTTGGTGACATTTTTACCCGGCATTAGCATGATAGGGCAAGCGGAGTATAATGTACCAATGATTGCTTTTCCATTGAAAGCACAAACGGTTTCATTTTTCCTGTCATCTCAAATAAGTGTTAAAGAGGGTTTGGAGGCTATTGTGCGAGTGCCGTATGCTGGGGACTTGGGACCGCTGATGGCCATATTAAATAACCATTAGTGCCTGAGCTTAGATCATTGTGGCATCCGCCTCCTCTGAATTTGTCCTGTGATTTCAAATGAAGGCAAGCTGTGCCAGCTTTCATAAAGTGCTCCAGCCCTCTCCATTTTTCCTCAAACTAAATGCATTACAACGGTAATTTTGTGACTGTTAAGATAACTAGCGTTAACAAGCACTTAATTAAAATGTACAATAAATAGCCGTCTGCAGCCTTATCTCCCCTCCAGAGCGATGCTGGTAGGAGGCTCCAATGCTCAGGCCGGCTGTTCCCCAGCTCGTTTGCAGATTAATTGCTTTTCTGTCTGGCGAAGCCTTCCTCTTCTGCAGCCAGATCGTAAATAGCCAGATAGGGAGTTTATCAATCAGGGCTCTCTACCTCACTGATCTCCCCCACACAGCCCTGTCTGTCTGACTGTCTGTCTGTGTGTGCATCTCCCACTATCAAGCAGACTTTTCCATAAATACACTTCCAGAAGCGTCTGTCGTATTAAACTGTCAATTAGCAGATGCCTTTTATTTTAAGTGTGGTTGCCCTCCTATATTTGTGGACAGTATATCTCTTAATGTGTTACTTTTTAAAAAACTTTTTGAGTACGCACTAAAGCGTAAATGAGTTCATTTTTCCGTCTATGTTCGCTCTGTGCGCAGACCTAATGCACAACGTGGGTATCTGTGTTGGCAGTGTGACAAATGGAACACTGTTGATACAGGACTTATGTTTTCGTAACCTTTGCTGACACCATATTTATGTCTGTCTACAAGCATATACCTACTTTACGGCAGCGCGTTTTGTGCCCATTTATGTGTATACTGGGTGCGTACAAATGGGCCTTGAGTGTATCGCAGGGGTTAATCAAACACAAGCAGCACATAAAAGCAGCCAGGGGTTGTGTGAGACAGGACAGAAGCGAACAGAGAGTATTTACAGCAATAAAAGTTAACAGCGGTCAGCCCCTTGGGATCGCATTACTCCTTAGACATGTGGCTGCAGCTCTCTCCTCACAGTTTTATGGACTTTGGCCGTCGGTAAGCAACCTGCAAGCCCCCCCACCCCCCTTGTTTTTCAAAGGAGAGAAAAGAAAACATGTAAAAGCAAACTTGCCCGCTCATAGCCTGCTGCCCCCCCTCCCACACCGAAGCTCCCTCCTCCTCTGCCGATGTCCCACCCTTAACCTCTGGATGATAAATCTGCTTACAGAAGCTGTGAGGGGGAAGACCCCCATGCTGGAAGACCCCCCTGTGTCCTCCATGACACATCCTGTTTGTGTAGTCAGGGCTTCAACCAGTGATCTTTACACTCATAATTCACACAGCGACAACACTCGCGCCCTTAGTATTTTTATAACTGTACATTTTATTATTGCGACGGATTGTTCTGGCCAAGGACTAGATGCATTTTCTTTATTTAAGGGTGTAAAGCCAGCTAATCTATTCATTAATCTAAATAGATTTTGCAAAAAATAGTAAAGAATAATAGTATGATGTGCTTCGTACTTGGGACACTTTCAATACTGCCACTTGCTGCAAAGCTTCCATTGCCATATTTATTTGCTGTCTGTTTGGAGAGTTGTGTTTTGCAGTTACCCTGACATCAGACCGCTGTGAATTAGGAAAGCTACGTCAAAGTATCCTTTCTGCTTCGCAACTTGAGTCTGTTGAATAAACACTGATTTGCCAGGCGGGGTTAAACAAACATGTCCGTGCACTTGTCACATAGACTTCCCACCATGGGAAGGGTAATTGTTGTGTTTCCATAGTTTCTCTTCAATCTTAACTGACTGTAGGAAATTGGAAATGATGATTGTGTAGCGACTGGAACTCTGTTTTAATAATGCAACACCCTGGGTAGGGCCCGTGGGGTCTTTTGGAGCTCTCAGTTCATATTTTACCGTGTGAACAGAATGTCAAATATGTGAGAGTCAGTTATGGTAATAGCTGAATTGGTAGCCACGTAAGTGTTCCTGCTGTATCCCGGTGGTACCCCTGTGAAGGGAGAGTGTGGACTCTCATGGTGGTCTGAAGACCTGTGGGGCTGTCTGGCAGGCAGATTAGGAGAGCAGTCATTTGACAGTGATGCGACAGTTATCAGAGCCACTTTAGCCAGGGTGATTTATAATGTGACAACATGATAAATGTAGTTCTAAGCAACCTGGGGGGGGGGGGGGGGGGGGGGGGGGGGGGGGGTAGCAGCTAGCTGAAAGGGGGTGGGGGGGTATATGGATCTGTCAGTTTGGGTCTGTGAGCTGGAAGTGTCCCAATAGAGAAAAAAATAGGGGAACAACATGGAAACTGTGATCAGAGTGAGCAGGGCATCCTGCGCCCTCCACCTTGCCTGTCGTAAATCAGCTTGTACAGGCCTCTTTGCCCTGTGGCCCATGCTTCCGTCTGTCTTAACCTCTCGTCCCTCTCTCTCTCGCAAAATGGCCCAGGATCTGACCTCACATCTGAAAGTTTATAATGTGTTTTGTGTTATTTTATTGGTGCCGGTTATTACTCTGTTAACACTCTAAATAAGTTTTCTATGACCTGATTTCAACCCTTACCATCATATGAGAAATGTCCTGTTTTTGAAAAGAGGTATTCATCATAGGAATCCATTTATAAAGGAGCTGGGATACTGTACCTGCTGCCTTGATTGGTCTCTTCCATCCCTGCTTATCATGACCATCGGTTGTGACAGCCACAGTAGATACAATCAATACATATATCAGCAGCGGCCTAAGTGGGTCAACAGAGGAAGATAACACATCTTTCAGGGACCTGCAGTGGCCACAGGAGAGTTTATGGATAACAAAAGGCTATTGTAATAGATTTTGCCCAAGTTTTTTCTTGTTATTGTTTGGACCTTGGAGAGGAAATTAAGTTACGAATGGAAGTTAAATTTCTATATGAGCAGACAACCACACACAGACTCATACATCCATATCTTCCGTGCCTCAGAGTGAGTCACCTGTCACTTTGCAGGTGCTGGCTACGCATGATATGTGTGATCAGGCTTCTGTATAAATCCCCATGGTCTCCAGCGAGAGTAATTCAACACAGCGTATATTTTCCATAAATAATTTGCTGCTCATTGATTTCCAATGCGGGAGGAGAAATATGCTGGATCCTCCTCAAGGGGCTGTGGATGTATCTGGTGCTCACTTTTGTGCTGAAAGTTGTGACAGCTGAAGCTCATATGTTGTGATCACAAGATCCAAATTCATTGTCCTTTGGAGGCCCACTTGTCAGGATTAGGGACATCAAACACAGTTTGGTCTACGGTCGGGCCACCATTCGTATGTCAGGGTGATATTTTTGTACGTGGGACTTTAGTAGGAAGACAATATGTTTAAAACATGCAATACAAAGTTGGTCTTGGTATGTTTCTGGGATGCAAACAAATGAAAGTCTTGACAGTTTCCTGAACTTTTCCAGAAGGGCTGTATGTGTGCATGTAAATGTTGCTCCGGACCTTTTCCTCCCAGCGCCTCGGTAAAATTTCCTGATTACGTGAGCCCATAAGAGAATACAGAAGGAAAATCTCCTGAAAATTCACAGCGGCCGAGTGCACGTCCTGCCTCCTGCATGCTCAACCCAGACGCCACTCCTCATCTGAATGTTCCAGAATTTTCACTGCTGTTGTGAAAGTGTCTGACTGGGACATTCGCCTAGTGCGTTTTTAACATGTGACCGGTAAACTCCGGCAAATGTCTGGACCAAATTTTCCGGACATTTTCTAGAGTCGGTCTAAAAACAGCACGTGTGTGGCAGTTCGTAGCAGCGCTAAACACTTTTGCCTTGTGACATGATTGGACAACACATCCGACAAAAATGTACTGTCAAATGCTATAATTATGTGTTGCTTGTCAAATTACTTAAAACATTATATATATATATATATTCATTAGATACTCAGTAAAGATTTTATTTTCCAATATTTTAACAGATTTATTTGAAATTTTAAAAAATTCAGGCTCTTAAAAGTTTGTCCACACAAAACCCAACCTGGACCAGCTCCACTCGGTCCAGTGTATCTGGGCGACCTATAATCCCTGGTTCATTAAGTGCCACCAAGGGATAAAGCCCCCCCACCAATTACAGGCGATAAGTCTGCCACTGTTGTTAGGTGATTTGGTGTGGCCATTTTGTTGTGGTGTCACCCTCTGACTGATCAAGTTGTTGATTGGAGTGTTTGCTGGCACCTCAGAGAGGGAAGGCAGCAATTGATGAGGTTTAATTGGTCTGTCTCTTGTCAGCTCTCATTAGTTCCTCATTTAACACTATCTGATGGCGTGAGTCTATTGCACCTACAGGGTCATGGGTTTGTGTGTGTGTGTGTGTGTGTGTGTGTGTGTGTGTGTGACTGTGTGTGTGAGGGAGAGAGAGGAGAGAGCTACAGAGAGACATTAAATATATACAGTATGTGGGTATATGAGAAACAGGTGATGTATGGGCCTGAGAGAGAGAGACAGCGGGTGTCGATGTGTGCCTGTGGGTTGTGTTATTGAATCCAAGTGTTATCTCCGCTCACCTTGGGTGTGGTGGTGATTCCTTTGTGATCAATAGGGGAGAAATCCCAGTGGAGCAAAACACACTCATTTCACCCTTTTTCCACTAAGGACCCATGTTCAACCTGTATTTCCCAATGCACCGCTGGCTTGTGTGGGACACTTTCGTTTGGAACACAAAACCCTGCGGCACGGAGACTTCTCTTTGTGAGGCTTGTATTGTGTTACATATCATAACATGTCAGTCCCACCACTGTTATATACACCTTAATTACAAATGTTCATCCATTCATATTCTAAACAAACATGTAATAAAACTGCAAAAAGTTTTTTTCTTCTAAAAGACAAACTCACATGAAAATAAAATCCATATGGGAGCCTTTTTTTTTTCTTCCCTGTTGGAGAGAAGTATTCACTCTCCCAGAAGAGTTCTGTTTCAACTCTTGGACAGAGTTAATAGATCACCTTTCAGAAAGGATCAACTCAAAGGGCTGTTTTCCCTCTCAGCTAAAGTCTATTATGATGTAAAAGATTTTATTCCAAAGGCCAGAATTTCCTGTACATTTAAATTTGATTTACTGAAAGATCATGTTTTCTCCTGTCTGATTTGAGAATAGTTTTGTCAGAGACTGTATTGCTTGATTACCCATTCAATTTTGATTACTCATGCAGTTTTCATTCAAGAGAGACTAAGGGCGTAATTATAATAATGAATGGTTATGATCATTGCCGTCATTATCTTGCAATGTCGGTGTATGAAAAAGAAACTGTCAGAATTGCTTGATGATGCCATATTGTTAGCACAAATTAGCATGTGCGGGTATCCATACCTCCCATCATGCTTTGCCCTGTGAGTGACAGCTGTTAGGACGCCTTCAACATGATAGTGACAATTGGTGTGGACGTGGCGGCTAGCTGTGGAATTCGCCGCTGCTGCCTGCTGATAGCTCTCCGCGGGCTTGGGTGTCACTCCAGTGATGGCCTAAGAGCCATTAATTTTAGCCTCTGGAGTGGCTGTCGTAACAAGATCCCACACACCCCCTTCCTCGCAGCAAGGCTCCTAAATATACATTTATTTTCAGAGGGAGTCCCCCTCGTCAGGATATGATGGATGTTGACTAATCGGATGGCGTGCAAGTGGATGTCCACAGTCAGGCCCCTCTACATTGGTTGAGTGGCTGGGGTAAATCTCCGCAAGGGGCGCTTTGTTGGGGTCTTGTCTTTGGTAAGGATCTTAGAGATATGATACCCTGTGCTGTTGCTGCCCGAGTGAGTCTATCTTAAGACTCCACATGGAGGTCTGGCATTCACCTAAGTCTCTGTGGGTTTGGGGTGGGCAGCAGGAGGGCTGCCTGTGGCCTACAGTAACTCCAAGAAACACTCACCATGTGCCCCTCATCTATCCTTGCCTCTGGATGGTGTAAACCCATGCACATATCTAGATAAGCACTGCTCTCGCTTGGCTTTGGCGTTTGTGCCAGAAATGATCCTTGTCATTAGTTTGCTGAGCTTGGTTGCTGTCTGGGGATAGCCATGTTTACAAAATCTGCAGATAAAGTATCTGTTACTTGGATAATTTGGATGTAGGCTATCTACTTGCGGATGTTTATCTGTCCTTTCCCCTATACTGCATGTGTCCCAGCATGAACACGTCCTCAAGCATAAGGATTACAATATAAAAACACTTGGAACATCCCGATTTCCGGTACTTGCCTCTTCAGAAGACAGATAGCCTCTGACAGGCTGCTTCTCCATGCGACTTGCTGCTGGGTGGGGGGGTATAAGGAGGGCTGCTGCTCACAGGCTCTGTGAGAGTAGATCCTGGCAGCTCCTGGGGCATGGCAGATGGTGGAGGGGCAGGGTTGGCCTTCCTGGCCTGGCTGTCTTTGACCTACGGTGGGGGAGAAGAAGAAAAGAACTGCTGGGAGACCATGCTCTGACTTTTCCTTCATCCTTTCACCCCCAATGCGTCCCTTTCTCCATCATCTAAACACATGCACGGACACCACAGACCGCATGGCAGACAGAGCCACTAAATGAGAGAAGAAAACCTATGATAGTGCCGGTGCTGTTCCGACACAAAAGGATTGCTATTATACAAGCTTCAGTTCAAGTGTTTCACATATTCACTTCGAGACTCTGGTTTCATATGCGACACACAAACAATGTGACGGTGATGTTCCAGCTCAGGGCCCCATTTTCATCTCCTATCAATCTGACTAAACTTCCCTCTCCCCCAGCTGCTGTGAGGAGTAGTCGTAAAGCCTTAGATGTAGGGGGGGGGGGGGGGGGGGGGGGGGGAGAAAAGAATAGAGAGGAGGGAGAGAGATGGAGGAGGGGGGTAGGTGGTGTTGTTTAAGTGAAGAGCGTGGCGTGTCCTGGAGGATCTAATAAGCAGGTTGAAGCCCGATAAGGATAAGCTGTCCCCATGGCTCTAGGGAACCTTGTTTTCATGCCCCTCCTCCAACCCTCCTCTCCCTCCCCTCCACTTTTCAAGATGTACTTCTTTGAAAGCGAGGAGAGTGATCAAAAGAGGAAAAACAGACGGAGTGTAGAAAAGGTGGACATCAGAGGTGTCACTGTTCGTACCGGAGCTCATCAAGTGGTGGAACGTTTCAAGGGTTATGTTCCTACAACGGCTAGTTTACATACATTGTTCAATTATAGCTGACCACACGCGGCAGTCAGCCACACATGGAGCTAAGTAGCATTAGACAACACCGTGCGTGTAGGTCGCAATTAGCATCTCACTAAGCAGCATATAGGTGGATGCGCTCAAGTCCATGCAAATAAAGAAACCATCAGAAGAGCGAATGGTGAATGAAAACATGTTTGGATATATTTTTAATCTTTACTAAATGTTAGCTATGCAGAAATAATAATTCAATTCTCTGTGCTGCTCAAAGCCGACAGGCAGCTCCGGCAACTTTTAAGGTGTAATATTTTCTTGCATGTTACTTAATGAGTTGAATTTGGGGAACAATCAGTACACCTCAAATGTCAATATGACAATTTTGAACGTTGCACATATGCTTTGGTGATGTATGTGAATGTAAAGCAGATTGTGCAAGCTTCCTCACTCCATCAGCACTACACCTATGGTGGATATGTTGAATGGGAGAAGGGATACAAAGTGGAACTGGGAGGGTTTAAAGGTGGCAGAGGGGTAGAAGGAGTAATGACAAAGGGATGTATCACGAGAAGGCATGTGAGGACAGTGGGGATGTGGTATATGGTGATATATAGAGATAGGATAAAGGATAGAGAATAATAAAGAGGGGGATAGAAGAGGGAGAATTACAGGGAAAGAGAGGACAAGAGTGTTAAAATCGAAAAAGAGAAAATTAAAGAAGAAAGAGTAGAGGAAACACTGGCAACGGAAATGAGTGATGGAGGGATGTAGCGAGGAGATAGGGGGATCTGGAGAGCAAAGAGAGGATAGACGAGAAGAAGAGGGGAAGTTGAGAGGACGGAGCTTATAAATGGGCTGAAAGGGACCTGCTGGTGTGTCAGAGCTTTAGATCCCACCCCTTCCCCTGGGGAAAAAGGGGAGAAAGGAGAGAGGACAGACACTGACCTTGCATTATTTATGTTTAGCGCTATTGGCCCAGGCAGACGGTGCTTCCCATTGTGTCTTCATAATGAGGAACCGCTACGAAGCTAAGGAAGAGGAAACACAACCGGGTGGGCAGTCTGTGTTGTTAGTAGTGTGTGTGTGTGTGTGTGTGTGTGTGAGTGTTGTGGAGGTGGGAGGTCATGACAGTGTAGCGTGCAGACAGTTTATTGAACAAGGATCAGGGCCACAAGTAAACCCTTGCATACAGCGGACAGGTAAAGCACACAGACACATACACGCAGACTGTGCATCTGTAAAGAAGCTACATTATGCTCTCTGCGGTCCACTGGCCCTATCGGAACAATTGGAAGCTGATGCAAGGTCTCTCAGATGTTGCAGTTAAAATTCTGGGGTGTCATTTTTTTTTTAAGTTGAGCTTTGAAAAACAGTAATTGACAAATGGAAGAAATAAAAAGGAAAACAACTGAAAAAATAAGTTTTACACTTTTTTTTCTTCATCCGGTTTATTTGTGAAGTCCTAAATCTCAGAAACTGATGACACCTGAAACGCTGAGAAATAAAAACAAGCTTGGTTATGCCACCAGAAGTAAGTGAGTTATTGAGTCATAACTGAACAGGCCCTTTTTATTCTATAATGGAGCCTTTGTATGTAAATACAGGCTATACCGGTGCCTCTTTTGTTAAAACATTATTTTCATTCATACATTTATTCAACATGTATTTATAGAGGGCCGTCCAGTGAGAGCAGTTTGGTTTTGGATGGGCACAGGGTTAAAGTAAAGTCTGACCCTAACCCTAACTCCAGGGTTAAAGCAAAAATCCAACAGTAAGACACACTGTACATAGAAATTACTACCACAGTGTATCTATATTTATATAAATCTGTCCAACAACATTAACACTTCTTCATGATTAAAAACTCAACACGCAGAGGAATAGAATAAGCAGGGGGCTTGGGTACGGGGTTTTAAATTCACCCGTCTAAGAGATCAGTAACAAATACGATACTCTGGCCCAGCTCAAATCCTGCACAGCACAGCTCCCTGCTCCTCCCACTTACCTTTCACCCCCTGCCACACGTTTGAATGATAACACTGTCAGTTTCAAATTTAATTACATACAACTCAACATACATAGCCCTTACCCTGTCATTACCCTGTCTGGGTCCGCCCACTCATCATAGACCTACATCCACACGCCCCTGAAGAGCTGAGAGCAACCTGCCGCCTGCCGACTGGTTATCATAGTGGATGTAGTCTATGTGTAAGTGTAGTTGTGTGTCAAAGTGTGTTCCCCCTCTTTCTTTTTTCTCTGTGCCTGGGATGTGGAGATTTGTATGGCGTGTTAGTCACACCCTGCGTTATCAGCATCTCTGTGATGAGCATAAGCATAGCCTGAGGGGACTGGTGGGGGGGGGTGTCACAGATGGTACAGTGTCAGGGTCCCTGAGTGTGGTTTAGATGATGGAGAGTAGTTCTTATCCCTTCTCCCAAGTCCTGTCACCTTGCACTCTGGCACCGCTGAGGTGCCATCGCTCCTCACACAGGGTAAAGGCCGAGTCGTCTCACGGCTCGTCTCACGGCTCGTCTCACCTCGTAGCGAGCGATCCGTGTCGCACCTTCTTTTTTTACCAGCCCACCAAATATGGCAATCGATGCTTCCCAGAAAACCCTGACCTAATCCTGTTATCCTTTTCCTTCAACAACCTGGAAGGGACAAGGGGGGCGGGATCCCAAACGTCAGCAGCCAAGAGAGCCGCGCAGACCCTGCCCCTATCGCTGTGAAAGCGGGCTTAGCTGAAACACAATAGGTGTGTAATTTCAGGTTTTTGTTAAGCCAAAATCCAATCACATACATGACTGCAAGATCACAGAGAAACACAACAGGAGAGGGGGGCCTCAGAGGTGGAGGTGTCTCTACCTCACACAAACAATCTCCACACATCTGAAACGCCGCTGACGACGGCCTACTAACTAACCACGCCTCAGCAGAGAGATTAGCCTGGATCGCTACAGTATGAGCATGGTCTGACACCTGAAATCCTCGTATTCCAAAAGCAAATATAATGCATGTGAGACAACATCAAGGGAAATATTGTTTTGCAGGAGGTTCCGTGGCTTTTTTCAAATAATGTTGTCTTCTGATCTCACTAATTACCACGATTATGCTAAATCTGTTCCGAATGAAAGGGCATGGTTTTAAACCCACCACATTCATCTTGAAACTTAAAATTAAAAGCGCAAAGCCTATTGTCTCCTCCTGAGACGAACCCGAGCGTTACCCCAGATTTATGATAGTTTGGAATTTTGTTATTGCCTCTTGTTTTTGCAGATGATAAATTAAATTAATACACGCGTTTAATATTTGAGATACTGTGATGAATAATTTATGACTCCACACAGATGAAAAGTGATGCAAAAAAAAAAAAGAGTAAGTCAGTAATCACCAGTACACAAATTCAGGACAAGCCAAAATAAATTTTTAACTGCTCGGGCCCATTGGTCTCTCTGTTCTAGTTCGTGTGTTGGGAGCTGTTGAATTAATGGTGTGCATCTTGACCTCATTCCGCCAAATGCAGTCTGAGAGTTTTCCTTTGAAGCTGATTTATGGCGAAAACATAAAGCCTAATGCATCGATTCACGAAGTCTAATGAACGCAATACCTTAATACCAAGTAATGCTAATCCATGCTTGCTCACAACAGACAGACATGATCATTACCATCATCATAATTATTATTCATGTAAGGCAATTAATGTTGCCGGTACCTCTATTCTGATGGCTTCATTACCATGTGGTGGTGAGAGTGCAATAGGCTGATTCGAGCTGGAGGAGCTTCACCAACTCCGATACATATGTCATGTTGTTGAAGGTGTTGCTTCCCATGATGCCACTGAGGTGGTGAGGTACCCGGATAACATGCGTACCTGAGCAGGAAGCCAGAAAAGCGATGTGTGTCTTTCAAAGGAGTTTCAAATGTATTCGTTTTTTGACAATATATTAATTTGTGTCCAGCACTAATAGAAGATTAAACAGAACATTTAATTCATAAACATGTTTCATACTGCCCCATATAATATGCATATATACTATACAAGCATATCCTTATACAATATAGATTAATATAGATTTAAATAATATTTTTTTAAATAATGTGATTTCATCCACGAAATAAGGCAAAAAATACTGTATATTTCTGTATTTAATTAAGCAGCGATGTGCCGTCGAACTAAATATTCACGTAGAAAAAAAAAAGGAAAGAAAGAAAAACTATCAAGTGCATTTATCCACCGGAGTAAATAATCTGGACTGGCTGGCTAAATCCCTTGAAATGTCTGGCCAGTCCTGGCACTGGTTAAAGTCCCCCAGTCAAAATGAGAAGTGAAGTTGAGGCAAGATAAACAACCCGACCAACCTGTTTTCACTTAAGATACATATTTGTGGCCATTTACTCTGATTTTCGGCACATGGGAAAGTCTCTGAACTCGAAACTTTTAAAACAAAAAAAAAAGCACCCGTACGAGAAATAAAACACGAGAGCTCCCAGGGTTGTGATGTCAAAGGGAAGATTTCATGCAATTTGGGTTCCATAAAACAGCGACAAATGCACTTGACCACATATTAATACATCACGTGTGCTGAACTTACATGATTCTGACAAAACCTCTCCGGAGTTTTTCCTATTCATGGTGACACGTAAAATGTTTCGATGGCTCCTGCTTTTCAAGTCGTATATTGTGTGTGAATCATCTAATATGACAAATGTGATGACAATATACATTTAAGAAAGGATACATGCCAAACACAGAATGAATAAAGGTAACCAGACAAGCTTTACTTTGAAGGGGAAACGGGCCATATGTGCCATTGAGCAACGCAAAAAAAAGTGGTGATTATTAAGCATACAGAAAATCTTTGCATCGTTTACCAATCAAAGAGAGGAGGGAAAAGTCTCATCCTCAGGCCAACACTCACTTGATCTACTGTAGATGAGATCGAAGGACAGCTCACGATGAAGGGATTGTGTGTTGTGTAATTGTAAATGATTACTGTCTTTATGCCACCTGGCACTTGCTCTCTCTCTTTTCTTTTCTGTCAGCATCAGCAGCTGGTTGAAAAAATTTTTTTCATGGTTTCCGAGCCCCCCCCCCCCCCCCCCCCCCCCCCCCCCCCCCCTAATTCCACCAAATGGTGAGCAAAAGAAAAAAAAGAGCCACCCACTACAGATATTTCCATCCAGAGAAATGAAATATTAAATGTGTTCATTATACCCTCAATTTGCAGTTATTTCTCATTGCACACGGCCATTTTCCCATTTTCCCCGCTTTCTTATTGGCACGGCACTCAGGGCCTTGAGAGAAATCTCTCTTTTATTATTTAAATCCATGCACGGGGGCTGAGCCAGGCGAATCATCTCAAGTCTGCTAGGCCACTCCCTAATTCTGATTGGCAGCTTGATACACACTCAACGGATTGAGAGGGTGATAATGCCTGTGACAAAGGAAAAATATCTCCTCCCCGTTATGTTTTTATTGGTAATGGGGAATATGGCGTTCACACACAATAAAAGTAGCCTTAATAATTGGAAGTGGCAATGGGCTGTGTCCGCGAGTCTGTAGGGCTGTCAGCGCAGCGATGTAAATTTCTTTGACATGTTTTTGTCTGGCTAAAACTTTAATGTCGTGGGTGTGACCAATCGGATGCAAATGTTGTTTTCATCCCTCGCCGATGAGATGACCTCTGTCATTTCCCTTGGGAAATCAAGCTTTTAAAAGTATTTGATAGCTGTAACTCCGCAAACACACACGCGCACACACACACACACGCACACACACAAATAAAAACACTCTTGCTTAAGCAAAATGCTCTCTCTCTCTCTCATATACACACACACGCACACGCACAAACAACCCAGTATCCACACAGTTTGGGGGTCACACATGCACAGACAAATGTGCCTGCAAACACAACTGTGCTACGGCATATATGTTTATTAAGAGTACACACTACACACACGCACACAAACACACGAATATGCAGACATAAACTCGCGCAATCAGCATCAATACTCTCATATCCTTGCCAACCACCTCACCCACTCAGCGATGCCTGGCTAATACTTTCAACATGTTACTGTACTGTGTGCCTCCTATGCTCAGACAGACACTTGATTAGATTGAAAGCACTCTTTCATTGCGAGCATAACGGTTTTGAACAGGGACGGTGGGCACAGTAGTTTTTTTTGTCAGCCTGTCATAACCTCGGACAGGATAAAGAGGCCACATAACTAGTCGAGGCTCCGCTGCTTACAGGCATCCACACACGAAACACAGACCCACACATTACTGTTTTCTGTGCACATATTGTGCGTGTGCGTGTGTGTGCGTGTGTGTGTGTGTGTGTGTCGGCGCGCGTGTCATGTGGATAATGCTGCATGCGAAAGCCAGCTTTAATATTGGTCTGGAATAACAGGCTCTTTTGTACATTGTGAGGCAGTCAGCATCTGAGACCAATAAAATAGTGGCCCTTGGGTCACTGCTTGAAGGATGAAGGAAGAAGATATAATCATACACAGAGGACACAACACCTTTTTTGTGCTTTCTCCGCATATTTGGGTGCGTAGAGAGTGCAGGTCCTTCATAAGTTTAATATTTTCACAGTGTGACCTTTTGTCACTAATAGAGTGGCTCGCCAATAAACGTATATTGTATCTTTAGGGGGTGCTGCCATATTAGTGCAGCAATTGGCTGTAGAAGGAGGAGGAAGACTAGCCACACGGAAGACACATGGTGTTAAGGCGGATACAGACAGGAAACACGTGTGCGCTTATGGGCGAGGATGCGTGCCTGCATGTGCATGAATGTGTGTTGGTTGTGCGAGACCGCATATGTGTTATGGAGAGGGTGTGGATATGACTTTTTTCTTTTTTTCTTTTGCAATATATCTCATAATGACATTTGGAATGACTCTGGAAAATGGAGTCTGAGCCAGGGAGGTTGACAGTCAGAAACCACAAGCTGGAGTTAAGCCTCAACATTGCAGTGAACCATATGCTAAACCCATGTCATGCCCAACTCAGGAGATCCAGCAGCAGCTATTGGCCAAAGCCTTAAGATAAACATTGCAGGGAAAACAATTTGAGGCCTTTTTGGATAATTTGTTTGATAAAAGGCACTAGTCTACAGTTCGGGGAGAGTTTCTTTTTGTACATGTGCCATGTTTTCTTAGAGGCAATGATGTCTCATTATCTTCTATTAGGCCCATGTGCAGATGTGCTCCTGACTGATGCTCTGCAGGTTGCAATATTCCTCACGGCTTTCCATTCAGTGATGTAATGGAGCCATGAGTGCTGCACGCCTCGGCCCCCGCAGCCGTGTGATTGGTCAGCGGGGACTGTAGCCTGTGTGCTACTAGCACCTGTTGTGAGTGACTGCAGCAGTCTGAGTCAAGCACTTCATCCCCTGTCTCCCCAACAATCATTACAGTCAGCTTACTGGGTTATTATAGAGCAACCTTCGCACATTTACACCGACTGACAGATATCCTTGTGGGTGTATTCTTCATATTCTTCATATGCTTCTTGATGTTATTTTTCTTCAACCTGCTTCATCCCCGAGGTTGCAAAGACAACTTCTCTTTATTTGGGGCAGGTAATAATTAGAGCAGACGGGTTGTTTGATTTCCACCTTGATAACACCTTCACAATGTTGTCAGAGAGTGTAAACACATACCCGCTCTTAGTTTGCCTCCTTTCATTTGAATCATTTGTTCTTGTCTCTTTTTGAAAAACAGGTTGTTGTGGAGTTTGTGCCTGTGTGTGTGTGTGTGTCTGTGTGTGTGTGTGTGTGTGTGTGTGTGTGTTCGCGTGCGCGTGTTTTGTAATTTCTGTGTATATCTGTGTGTTCTGTTTCTCTACCGTGCCTGTGTCGGTGTTCCTCCCTGATCGTGCGTGTGTGTGTGTGTGTGTGTGTGTGATTATTTCTTTTTTTTTTTCACAAGTAGGTGTGTGTGTCTGTGCATGTGTGCATGTTGCGTGGAGGTTAGGTGTTTTGATCTTAGTGGGAAGACGTGAGTTGCCCTGGGCTGTGAGGCTCATTAGGTATGTACTCCTCTGAATGCGAAAGTATTTGTTAAACCACATGACAAGAATACCTCTCTGCTGCAACAGATGTGCTGTAATTAGAGAGGGCTTAAGTTGTCTTAGAGCTGTGTGGAAAGTCATCACCAGCTGATAAGTTTACAACAGTGCCCTACCCCTCCCACACACACACACACACACACACACACACACACATACACACACACACACACACACACACACACAAGCAAACATGCACACACACACACAAACAAACAAAAGTTTGCATTTGAGTAAAACCACATAAAATGCAGGATTCAATTCATGCAATGTCTTACCTGTCCACTGCTTTCATTACGAATATAGGATATATCATAGGATTTTGAGGAATATTTATACGATTGTTTAGATAAAAACAATCGTATAACAAATAGAGTGGTGTGTGTACTGTATCCAGGCTTTATAGCTGAAGTGATTCGTTAACCCAACGTTCAGGTCTTAGGCCCCAGAGATAAAGAGGGGCAACTGATCAGACATATTATCTATTCTGCAGTGAATCAGGAAGATAATGGGCAATCTGTCGGCATGGGGCCCCCATAAAGCCATTAACACCTCTGTTGTTCCCCTCCTGTTCTCCAAACACGGTGGGCAGTTCAAAAAGGCAAACAAGGCCTTCAGCAAGCCTCACCTAGACCCTTCATTTCCCCTGCCCCAGGCGCGGACACACACACACACACACACACACACACACACACACACAAACACACACACACACACACACACACACTGACAAGCAGTTACACAGCTGTTTGACATGAATGATTTGTTTGACCCACAATTGTGTATTCAAGTGTATTTGAAACGTATTCTGAATGGATTTCAGGTAGTAGCCTACCTGAATGCATCTGAAGTGACCACTTAGCGATTCATAACTTTCAGCCACTTCTATATAGAATAGAAAAACACACCTGCATTCAGCCAAATACACAAAGAAAGAATAGAATTCATAACCTTGTTTTTTGACAATTGACAAATTGCCTTTTTTTTAGGATTTCATGCAACAAGAGAAAGTATGATAAGGCTGACCATCCGATTGTTCAGGTGTGCATTCGTTATCCTCCCACATACACGGTGAACAGTATTTGAATACAATGCACTTATATGCACCTATAGGTGTGGGCAGGTCAGTTGGGCCCTAAAGCGTCTTCAGCACATTCAAACCTGCTTTTAAAAGTATGCACTTGTGATGCAATGACTCAGGGTTGATTTTGAAGTATGAGTGCCACAGTTACACCGACTATCACAGATCAAGGCACCCATAAAACTTCAAAAAACTTTCAGCCTTAATTTGCTGTAGACATGAATGTTGTGAACCTCTAATTGCTGGACTTTTGGAGAAAGCAGACATGGTTGTTAGAACTGTTAAGAGTTATAAAATATGGATTAACTCTTATGCATCTAAAAGGGTCTTTTTTTTTTTACTACTTAACACTGTTTGAACTGCACTTCTGAGAGGATGACTAAGATACATTAACGTGGATGCACACGCAAGCGCGCGCACACACACACACACACACACACACACACACACACACACACAGAGCGGGAGAGAGAGAGACACACACACTTATCTGATGTTAGAAGTCTTTACTGCTCTCATAAGTTTTCAAGCAGTCGAATTAGCATTGATGAAAGAGTCGGCATCGAAATTCCAGCCAGGGACCAGAGCTGTGGACACGTTTTCATCTCTTCTCTCTCTCCGTCTCTCTCTCAACCAGCCTCCACCACCATCAGCATCGTGCCTCCTCCTCCTCACATGTCAGGAGCCCCCAGTGGCTCCCTCCTTCCCTTTTCCTTTTCTCTCTTTCCTCCCTCTCTTTGTCCCTCTCCTGCCTGCGTTGCCTTTGGCAAATTGGCAAATTGTGTTTTACTAACGTGGGTACATGTGTTAAGTGGGGATCAATTGTTTGTTTAACAGGGTGCCTCTATTAGACTGGGAGGGTGTAATTAGTGGTGAGGCCTTTTTTCTTAATACAGGCAGCATCAATGAGGAGGGGGGCGAAAGGAGCGCAGGCTGTCCGATCAATGCCAAATCTCAAGGAAGGATTGGTTGCAGTTTGGTTTAGGGAAATGAACTTCATGATGAAGCTCATTGGAGGGGTGGAGGCTCAGCGTTCGGAAAAGTTGTCCTTCTCTGTCCTACTGTGCATTCTCGCTTGCTACCCTTAAGCTAAAATCAGGTATCCAGGTTCAACCTGCACAGGGTGTGGATGAAATCACCTTAATATCTGATTATTTCCATCGCCATTTTACCGGTTTGCTTTGTTCAGATCGGAGGTGCTTTTTGAAACACCTCACACCTACTGCGGGCTTGGGTCCCCACACTTGCCTGCCAGGAGGATCAACGAGCCGTGCCAAAATATTGCCGTGCCAACAACTGCGAGACGAATCCTGCCCATTCTCTTTCAGTGTCTTCCTCTGCACAACAATCACACACATGTGGAAACATTCACAACACTCAGAACACTGGTCTCTGAGACCGAACACATGAGCTGCAGCCTGCTTTTCTATTGTTCGCACGGGTTTACTGATTTACTGACCAAAGTAAACAGACTAATACTAATTGTCTGTGGCAATGTAGGAAATTTGCAAATGTGTGAATGTACTATGTACAATATGTGAGCATGTGTATGCACATACAGTACATACAGTATATGTATGTGCATACACATGCTAATGTAGTTGTGTGTGTGTGTGTGTGTGTGTGTGTGTGTTTCCAATAGCCTCAGGACAGACTACAGCCTATTGGCAGCTCTCCTTGACAGTATGTCAGTATCCCTGCGGCATGGATGTTAACAGGGAGAATTATGGATATTTCGGACATCTGATGCTCATAGATACAGGATGCTTAGCAGTTGAATTCTCCAAGTGAATCGGTGAGAATGCACAGGAACTCATTTTCTGGTCATTTATGTTTTGGACACTTTATTTTCACACTGCCTGCCATTGCCTGTGATCCAACCAGTCAGTTACATTTTACTATTTTGTTGTTAGTTAGTTTTTGTGCTGCATATGAATGTTACCAATACAGGCGTTTCTTTTAAGGCACTGGAGTAGAGTTTAAAGAGGAAGTATAATCCTTGTTTGGAGCAGGTAAATTAGATGCATATTCCCCTCTCTATCTCTCTCTGTCTAAAATATAAAAAAGAAGGTTTTCATGAGCGAGGAAGTTGGGCTAATTGTATACTCAATACAAAATCATACTTGGCATGTTCTCCGACTGCTGTCAAACATGGCGCTGCAGGCAAATACAAGTACTGTATACTCTCTGCGACTCCAGTTATCTTCATTAAATGGCACCCGTGTCAGATCAAAGAACCCGTGAGTCACAGTGAGAGTAGGTACGACTTAAAAGTTCCCCCGAAACAAGTAGTAAACACAGACATGTGAAAATAAAGCAAGCAAAGTGTGCGAAACAAATCCTGTGATACTGTTGGCGGGTTGTAGGCAACGATATTTGGGGCAGTGCATGAGTCGAATTTGATAGCCAGCCCAAGGCTTCACAATTGAAACAAACTGTGTGGCCTATTTTTTGTTACTGCTGTTCACAAACACACCATTTTGCATGTGGGAACACAATATATTTAGATTCTTTTTATTTATTTTAAAGTTTTTTGCATTTTCTAACCTGAATTTTTTAGTGACAAAAGCAAGGTGTGCAATTTCCCCAAAACATTAACTTAAAAAAGAAACACAATTTACCAATAATTATGATGTAATAGTACATAGTTTTACCTTATGAATAATCAATGAATGTGTCTGTGTCTATAAAAACTGTAAATACCTGATATTGTGTCCAAATGTCAGGTTACAACCTGAGCTGTTGCTCCACTCATGCGATGATCAAGTATTAACTGTTTAATCCCGCACCTCCCGCATCAGTTCAACCATCTGACCGCTTGGATTCCTTCATCAATATGGTCACTGGACACAACATAACCATGGGTATTAAAGGCTCATTGGATACTTCAGCAGGGTGTCGACGGAGTGTGTATGCTATGCTAACTGGCAGCTGTGGGGTGGCAGCAGACGTGGTGCTGAGTGACTGACAGTCTCAGAAGCTGCGTGTCAGCTGATCCCGTCGCCTACCGAACACCAGCCTGGCAATGGCAGCCATTGTCGTCACCCCCGATTTCACACACCAGCTAACCGGCTGCAACCCTTCCAACTTTCCACGGACCATTGGTTGATGCTACCATAGGACCGGTTGCAGTGCGTGGACGATGTTATCACATTGCACATAATTTACACGTTATAAATCTCACTCTCATCGACTTGGCGAAGTACTCAAGAATTATTGGTTGCGTATAGACTCATAAACATGTTAGATAGAAATGTACACACATACACACACACACACTCACTGTCCCGCTCTCTATATTTCAATACAGTGCACAGCATAATAATGTGAAAACATAACAATGCATATAAATGAATGTTTGTGAAATGAATGAGTGTTTATGGATAAATTGCCTCCCGCAGCAATTTATTTGATAGAGAGCGCTGGGCAAAGGAGGAGAAAGGGGCATTTCCATAGGAAGAACCAAGCTAGTTTTACTTTCATCCCATTACCAATCTGAACAGCCCAGCTATTCTCCAACTAAGTAATAAGTGGCAGAGTGACATTCGAGTGGCGCCGCCTCTTCTCATCTATTGTCGCGGCTTTTGAAGTTCCTTTTCAGGTCATTAAGCTCCATTTCCCATTCACAGAGAGCTTGTGTGGCGGCCGTTTGAGCGCAACAATGGACCCTAATGACTTAACGCTTCTGTTTTCATTCTCCACCTCTCACCCGCCCCGCCTCCCCCTTCCACCTCTTTACCCACTTCTCCACTCGCCCCCACAATCGTCCCCTTCACCTCTTTAACAGTGGCGCGCACCCCCTCATTTGGGTGCCCACGTTTTTTACGGGGTATTGTAATGAGCTGCAGCTGTGGGGTAAAATCTGTGTGTAATGTTAACCCAGGCAGAGGAGGGTGACCCAGCGGATCAGAGGTCAACACATTGTGTCAGTGCCAGGCCTAGGGTCTATTGGGGGCTATAAAGGCCACTATTTGAAGCTACGGCAAGCTGCAGGAACACTGTCCCACCCCTTCACATACACACTCACCCCTTGAGATAGAATATTGTCAGATACCCCCTGATGAGCCTTGAGAATGGGCTCCTCACTGTTTTGTCTGAAAGTGATTCTTAATTGGTGAACAATCTTCAACCGATGTGTTTTCAAGAGAGCTCATAAACTGTGGTGGAGTGGAGTGTGCTAAGGCACCAGCAGTTGCAACTGGAGTCCCATACAATCCCTGATGTCTGTATTTACAGTGTTATGATCTGGATAAATGCAGCAAAAAGCCTTCTGGAAGGGTATAGAGACATGTATATGTAATCTTTTGTGTACAGTCACATCACAGGCTCATGAATGTGAACTATTCCTGCATGTAAAATTTATAGAGGCAAAGAGGGAATACACACAGACACACACACACACACACACACACACACACACACAATCATACCACAGCGACTAATATATTTACTCATGACATCAAATAGGTGCACCACAGTGACCTTTTTCCAACATAACTGGTCAGGGCACAGACAGTTTATCCTCTACCTCACGCAAGTGGCAGGCAAAGCAGTAACCCAAACTGAAAAAACAAAAGGCACAAAGCCAATCGGCAAAATCAACCTGACCCCTGTCACTCTCTCTCTCTCTGCAACTGGCGTAATCTTAATTGAATCAGCCTTACAGAAAGATGTTGACACTGAGAGATTGCACAAACCTGGGAGGCCTTGGCAGGCCATGGGAAGTGCTGGGAGAAAAATGGAAAAAAAAAGTTGCCCTACCTATTCATTAATGTGTCCCCCTGTGTCCCTCTCCCCCATTTCTCACTGTCTCAGGGAGATAATGTCCCCCCTCCCACCCGCGACAGCCCATTTGATCACTCATTGTGGTCCAGTGAGAAGGGCCTCTGATTTTTAAACCATGTCTAGCTTAAACAACAAGACAACAACCTGTCTACACAACCCCAGATATCACGGGAGGAACACTGTACACTGCAACCAGCCAAACACAATTAGAGCAACTTAGCTGTGGTCCCGGCCTCCACATGATGTAGTCATGCCTTATTTTTTCTGCTCATGACTGTAAAATTGTTCATTGTGGTTGGTTGGTTACCATTATGGAAATCAACTGATGGTCACTCCATATGAACATATTAGTGCGAGTGAGATCTGCGATTTGGTTTAATGACATGTTTGTTTTCATGAGAAGCATTGATTGGCTGAGTCATCCCCACGGGACACATCCATCATGGCACTCTCCATTGGTTCTCTATTGGCACCCTATTGTAACATGTCTAACCTTTCAGATTCACTAATAATCACTTCTACCCTGAGGAGTCAAAGAGAAATTATTGATGTAATGTTTCCCACGCCATTCATTTAATTGCCCATCCATATAGTTGTTCAATCATGAATGACCTTCTTCTTCTTTAAGTGTATTCTGCAGCATGTTATTTAAAATCAGGCTGGTAGTTAATACCGAATGTATCAATATAATATCAGTAGTTTACTTGTTTCTTGCAGAATTGACATAAATGAAACCCCTGTACTTGCTATTGTCTTAGTCAATTACAAATATGTCTAGTATGTCTGTTATCTGTATAGACTTCAACTGTCACATGGCAAATATGGCTCTGTTATCGGTGTGAGCATTTCTACCTATAACAATGCTTGGTTTCTGGATCTTAAGAAGTAAGATGGATGGTAAACATCTCAACGAATGCTAGCAACAAGGTTATCCATGCTAGTGGAAACGTCTACAAATGCAATGAGAGGTGACACGGTTAGGAAACACCCTAGTCCTGACTTGGACAGATCTGCATATGAATGGCAGGCTGCTCCATGCAGGTGGCATGCGATAAGGTCCCTAATCTAGATGAAAGACCCTGGTGCAGGCCTCCCTTATTAGCTCTGATGAAGCTGGGGTGTGGATAGAATGCTAATACCCATAACCCCTACAGCCACTTCCAGCCTTGTTTCCGAGGCTGACTCCCAGGCAAACCATTGTAAGGAAGGCCAGGGCACATTGCTGTGTGGATCACATCAAAAAGTGACCGTAGGAAGAAAGACTAGAGCGATTGTCAGGCCAGTGTTGTGGGTACCATCATTTGATCAGGTCCGCCTCTGCAACCATGTAGTGCCCATGTCCCGGACAAGAGCGGAGACGCCAGATTCTGCCTCGGGGCAAGTAGCATGCATTATGCATGTGCATTATTCATACAATTATTGATAACGCTTTTCACATTGGTGATTATTCATTCATTAATTATTGCAGTCCCTAATGTGTTAGCATTAAAGATATTGTTATTAATGTCAGGCCATTTGAAGAGTGTCTGTGTTCCCAGCGGCCTCTCACTAGTGATTTCAAAGCCTGAAGTGGAAATAGGGAGCAGCAGATTTGGATGCTGGAGTGGAGGGTTGGAGTGGAGTGGGAAAG
This sequence comes from Scophthalmus maximus, assembly GCF_022379125.1. NCBI lineage: Eukaryota > Metazoa > Chordata > Actinopteri > Pleuronectiformes > Scophthalmidae > Scophthalmus > Scophthalmus maximus. The sequence continues at coordinate 20,040,686 of NC_061518.1, read as the reverse complement.
CGTTATAGTAAAAGTGATGGAGGGAAAACAAGCTCCACACACTCACCAAAATAAAAGTGGTGCAAAGTGTTTTGAGGAATTGGGGTCCCAGCGCTGCAGAGATAGGAGCTGAGCAGGAGTACATCCTCAGAGCTGAGCCATAGCGTAGGACGCTAACAGGGCGGAGGCTGAGGCATACCCTGGAGCTCCTCTGATGCCAGGAATGGTGTCTGATAGCAATACTGGCTCATGTACTGTATACCCCCCACACCACCAAATACACACCCACACACAAGCATATCCCTTCTCTGCCCTGAATCTCTATGATCTTTTGATTGATCACATCCAAGAACATGGAGGGTAGGTCACTGCATCAATAATGACCTAAATAATTAATTTTGTATGTGTACATATTCTTAATTACAGTTAATTATTAAAAGGGCCTACACCACTGGAGCACTAATACTTTCAACAATTGGGGGTTAGGGTTAGTCTCAATCTAAATGTGTTTCCAAAGTAGCAGAAATAGATTAGTTTAGTTTTTTTTAAATTAGGGATACAATCAATCTCTAACAAGGCATTGACTAAACAAAAAAAAAAAAGAATTCCATGCATCAATCAATCCATCATCTAAAATGCTTATCCTTTTAGGGTCGTGAGAGAGCTGGAGCTGCTCACATTCACACCATGTCCGAGGAAATGGGAGTACCCAGAGAAATCCTATGCAGACATGGGGAGAACATTCAAACTCCACAGAGAAAGGCCTTAACCGTCCGCTTCAAACCAAGAACCTCCTTGCTGTGAGGGAACAATGCCGCACTACTGTGCCACTCAAAACAGTGTTGTGTGGATTAATTGATTGATTAATGTTTCTCATGTCAACTTGGTTATTCATTCCCAATTTAACCAACAACTCAACAATACAAGTGATTAGTTGCATTACTTGATACATTACTTTCCAAAGTGTTCTGTAATTCAACTCTCAGAAATACAAAACAAGATGTTGTGTTTAAACAGTTAGCCTGCACTGTGAAGTTACGAATATTTACCATAGACTGAATATAAAGATGGATGACGTATCTCCACTTCATCCCGACTACTCAAAAACAAAGCCAAGATATCCCCGATATGGGCACTGCCGTCTTGCTTTGATGACATAATTTGGAGCCAGAGTCTGCGCAGAAGTTATCACTGCGATGTGTTTAAGAACACTTAAAAATACATCAGTGTTCAGAAAACAACAGAAACCATCTTCGGGGAAAAATGTAGTGAATTTAGACTTTCTAGTTTGCCCCATGTGCCATCTGTTTACATGGAGGGGGCAGGGTTTATGAGCTATACATTACATCAGTAATAGATAATAACCCCTGATAGCCTGAAATAGTTTTTTTTCCTAGTAATAGACATGGCACGCTACAAAATAAGTAAAGGTGGGTCAAAATTTGCATGTTCTCCAGTTGGTGAGCCAAACACCGAAAGGCTCCCAGGAATCCACAACCTCATGTGTTCCTCCATACCACACTGTGATAAGGTTGGACAACAGGATACGTGCTAATGTAGCTAAGCGTGATTACTGGCTTAGTGAACAAGCCGATGGTGCGTGCATGGTGGAAAAGGGAACGAGACAGAACAAATCGCCCACATTCCAGTGTCAGTGTCAGACTGCCAGGGTATTCCTCCAGTTAGATCCCCATTCAATAAATAGTAAATCTAGTGTATTTCCAAAGCAGGACTGTATTGTCTGTGTGGCGCGTGAAAGCTGCTGACCTCTAAGTCAACTATTTAGTGAATCAACATTATCATTCCAAGCTCCTTTGCCCCGGCTGAAACATTAGCCCCTCTCAGGGCTGAGGCTTTCTGGGATGTTTCCAGTCTAGCTGCCAGCGGGGCTCGTCCGGGGACTGCTGGAGCCAACACAGCGATCCAGTTACTCTTCTGTGTGTTGCATTACAAAAAGAGCACATTTGGTTCCGCTAATCAGCTGTAATGCTATTGCCATCGATAAATTGTGTGAAACATCATTCTTGAGAGATATTCCTCAAGTCATTTAGCCTGGTAATTGACTTTTAAACCAGCCTGAGCCGTGGAGTGATACTACAGACCAGGTGGGCTGGATAGAAATATATCTATCATTTCTTTGTGTGTGTTGATGCGATGGGATGGTGCAGGAGATCAAGAGACAATGATGTCGATGGGAGGTGGAGACAGACATCTTCCAGCTCCTTCTTTGCTCATTCTCTCTCTCTCCCCACGTGTTAGTTTAAAGCAGATAATGCAGAAAGCTTCTCTCCTGAGCTGAGGAGGCAGCATATTGATTTTGTCTTAGATGAGGTCTCTGAAACCTCATTTACTCCCGTTGTCATCATGGTGGAACATCAGTGTCTGACAAGCTGCAACACCCCCCCCCTCCCCTTAGCTATCCCGGCAGCCATCTTGGAAACTGTTGAGGGATGCTAATGTGTGTGAGCATTAGCTCTGTCCTCTTCCAGTGACACTGTTGACAGAGCGCTTGCATGATAAGACGTATGAGGTCAGATAATGTTGCTGCTGACTAACCATTGTGCCGTCTAAATAAAGCCTTGTGTTTAAGCACTGATCTTCTCTTATTAGGTTACAGTGCAAATACAGTGCAACATCCCTGATGGACCTGCCACCTTGGCATGTGGGTCACAGTGAAACACAGCACTCCTATGCCCAGAGGTCTTTGGGTATTTGATAAAACCCGGGTGATGCTGTCCAAGTTTCCTCATTTCGTAATCTTCAACTATGTATTACTTAATACACTATTCATTGATGGGGCCATGACATTATACCCATCAATTAAATGAGTTTTTTCCCAGGGGCAAGTACAAATCAAGAATGGACAAGTCATGAAGATTAAGAAAGGATAGCCTAACTTAAAAAAAAAAAAAAAACTGAGGAAGACCAAACATGATACATTGTGTGAGTAAGCTCTTGCTTAGCTCACAGCACCACCCTGCTTTCATCAGCAAACAAAGCCTGATTGACAACAAAAAGCGTGTGAAGTAAAACCTGCCCACTGACTCTGACTCACTAGAACATCTCACAGTACGAGGCCTTCTTAAAAGATCTCCAAACAATTACACTTCTCTCAGCCAGAGGGAAGTGATTCTATGTACACATAAATGGCAGTTGGGAATTTTTTTCTTTTTTTTTCATTAAACAGGATGAAATTATGCACAAAGATGTGATTCTATGTAATTAAACTAATTAAAGAACATCATTAATAAAATATCAGTGAAGCCAGCTGTTTGCAGTGTGTGGTGGGGCCTGGGGATGTGAGAAGATGGAAGGGAGACAGACAGTGTGTTTCTAATATATGCTTTTAAGGGTTCCCTGTGGTGTAGGTCTTCTCCAGAGGATAGGGGCCCCTTTGTAACAGTCCCTGCGGAGAAAACAACAGCAAAATCAACAACATCCTCAAACACCAACAAATAAAAAATGTATTGTGGAAGGAAAAAAACCCAGAAAAAACAGCATTTCTCTGTCATACAGATAATTATTAAAATTAATTTGAGCCTATATGTGTCATGTGAGTACAATGGGGAAAAGAACTACTCCAAAATCTTAATATCAATGATAAACACTTTTGCTTTTCCTACATGTCTGGTCAAATACCAGTAAATTAAAAAAAAAAAAATATCCCAATGTTTTATTTATCATTTATGAATGAAACCCATTGATGTTTGGAGATTTCTTGAGTTGGAGTTTTTAAATTTTTACTTGGTGATGTACAGTATATGTATATTTTTAATTAAATTTTGTCAATAATGAATCAATTCATTTATTCCTCATTTACCGGAGGAAGAAAAAGTTGTATATTATAAAATACTGTATTATATTATATATAGTACTGTAAATGATAAAACTAAAATATTACAATGCATTACTATGAAGACTGATTTTAGTACTTGTAAAACTGGTTTGAGGGAGGTCAGAGCTTGATATAACTTAGGCGTCACATTTAAACTGTGTTTTTGTGCACAATGTCACATCACCTACAATGAGAATGGGCCTTTTCCTAAGCCAATAAATGAGGGATGGCTGTGATGATAGTCAACATGCTGATAAAGGAGCAATGGACATAGTGAAACAGAGCCAATTAATAATGCATTTGTGTCTGACTGCCTGGCCCCAAGGACAGGGCTGCTGAAAAATGGAGGTCATGTGTCCTCCTCAAGTGGCCACTGATCCCTCTGTGCCACCCACCCAGTGTTCAATGTCCAGATCCATGAACTAGGAAAACACCACACTTGTGCCGCTAGTGCAAGTGCAAGGATTGACTGTATTTAAAGACGGGGAAATGTCCCATACACTTCAGATGTGCAGGTGGTATGTTTGCATACTGTGGCTGTGCATGTATGCTTTTGCATACCAGATAATTCAAGTCATTTTTTGGTTAATCCATACATTCACACATACGCACACAAGCGTGCACATTCACTGAATCCCTGACCTGGAGTGTGTAACGTTGTGTCTGTGTGTGTGTCTATGTGACGGATGGCCGTCGAGGTGACCTCTCTTAAGAGCAGTCACTGGTGGGGGCCTGCTCGTGACCCTTGGCCACTTAGGCACATTAATCACAAGCCTCTCCTCCTTGCTTTTATCAGCCCTGCTGAAAGCTACTGTCCAGCCTCCAACCCCCCACTCCCCCCTTCATCACCTCTCTGCTTCGGCCATTCATAAGGCTCTCATCAACTTCAGACCGCAGGTATCACTCCATCACTACACATTTATCAGGGGCTGCCCTTATCAGCCAGCAGGGCCTGAATATGGAAATGGGATCCCTGCCACTGATAAGGACGGCCTGGATTATCCCTGGCTCTCCTTCATCAGATAGCCACTGAGGAATGGTAACAGGCCGGAACATTCCGCTATTGTTTTGCAGCGGTGCTGATTGAAGAAGAGCTAAGAGGGGGGCATTTAGTAGGAAAAACATGTGTGTTTATGAGCATGCATGTAAGTGTATGTATTCATTAGTGGGGTAGTGTGACTGGAATATGATTACTATGAGACACAGGTGATTACCTGATCTTCTTTCCTATTATTACATAACACAAACACACACATACATACACACACACATGTTAAACTGTGATCTACAGTAATCTAGGGGGGGCGCTAAAGCAGTCCAAGTTCACAGCTCAGAGAAAAGCAAAATGAACAACATTCTGCACACAAACAACATTAATTCAGACAGGCATCACACACACACACATGCGCACACACGCAGGCTCGCACACGCACACACACACCACATTTTATCATGGAGAAATTCATACAGACAGCATCCGTGTAAGCACACATGATGATGATGATGATGATGATGATGATGATAAGCATACACACACAAGCCTATGCACAAAACACTCCTTCCTTAGCATGTGTTCAAACTAAAATAGGCCATTCCTAATTAGGACCTCACAACCTAAGCTGTTTCTTCAAAGGCAGCCGCTCCTGCGCTAATCTGAGGCATCGCTTCATTATGAATTCTTCAAAGTCCCACCCAGCTGTCAAGCAAGCTTGTTGAGAGGGCCGTTATTAGTGCGGCTAGTACAGCAGGCACAAAGCCCGCTCTGTTGTTCTGTGTTCGTCCCACCCTCGCACAAACACACACAGACCGGGGTGAACATGTCGACCCGAGACGAGTTCGCCGTCCTCTGATGTGCTCAGGTGTGTTGAATCGGACACACTCTGTACAAAGGAGTATTGACATAGCCAGGAGGGCTCCTGTGAAATCCCTTGCACCAAGAGAGAGGGAGAGAGAGGCCCGCCGCAGCTTATCTTATCAGATGCATTATTAGCTGTGATTGGCAAAAGTATCAAAAGAACGTTAGCTGACAAAAGAGGCCCTGTCCATTGCCCGCAATAAAGCGCACCTCTATTGGCTGCTAAGTGATTTATATGAGGGTCTTAAAATGGCTTTTGGTTGGGCTTTGATAAGACACAGAGGCATGCGTTTCTGACACACTCAGCAGAGCACTGACTCACTGCTACACACGGGGTCAGAATCAAAACCAGCTACCGCATGTTATAATGGACCCATGTTACAGACAACTGATGTCTGCTTTTATCACTCACAGTCCACAGTAGAGAGGTCTGTCCTCGAATGATGTGTGATAAGGTCAGTATGACAAGTCGTACCCCAAAACATTACGCACTGATTGAAAATTATGTCCGTGGCAGATCCAAAAATCTGTTCATTTACTTTGCTATAACTTACAATTTTATTTATTTTTCAACCAGAATGGCTAAGTAGTTTGGCGTGATGTAGGTAAGGAATAAGAGAAACCAACACTTAATTCAAGATTTTAACTCATGATATATGGAACCTGTGACTTTTTCTCTTTGTCCGCTCAGATGTTTGAAATAAACAGGAGGACGATGATGGACATTATTTACAGAAATCATATTGTCTCACTTCTGGGAAATAGCACATAATAAAAGGCGAGTGATGTCCTCTTGCCCACATAATTAAAAACACATATTCCTCACAAGTCCTTTCTCTTCACTCTAAACTTTTCTTTATATTGTGAAATTAACCAGCTTCTCCCACGTCACCTTCTACTGAATAATACCATGTTTTGCCCTATTTCAGCAGTACTAAGTACAATGTCAGATGTGTATTGATGTACCCTGAGCAGAAGCACTGAAGTAATGGGGGCCTGCCTTGATCATGGTCTCCATGACATGAGTTATTCATTCCAAAATGGGACTTAACCCAACAGTTTAGAAATCAAAGCTTGCCTATCTAACCTTAAGGCCGACATTGACCTGTGTAGCCTTTTGCTATGGAGACATGGGGCATAATAATAGTATCTGGCTTCCCTGACTCCTCAGACCGCCTGGTATGGGTGGCTGCACTCATGCATGCAGACAGCTAAACAGATTTTAATTGCTTCTCCGAATAGCTTCGGCAGTGATATCTAAGTATGTGGCAGTGGTTCTCAGGCACACACCAACAGGCTTGCCGAAGGGATCGCGCTCTGTACACACACAGACACGGATACACACCAATAATATACATGCACCCATAACACAATGGCACATCAAGTCAAGCACACAGAAAGGTTACAGATAAGCGTAGTGGAAGAAAGCTCTCCGCAGTACCACAGGATTCACAGAGGAGCGGGTGCAGGCATTTGAAACATGACTCCATGACTTTTAAAATGAACATTATCTTGTTTCCCTAACCCCAAATTCAAAACCCAGCCCTCTTGAATGACAAGAGCTGGTGTTGGAACATTTCTAGCCTCTTGCTCCTACATCATATTTTTCAAGAGATATGATCAAGTCCCCTGCATACTTCAGAAATATCGGGGGCTTGAAATTCTTGTTAAGCAGCTCACTATCACGGGCCGTGTCCTTGAGTGGCAAGCTTCGCAGTGCACACGTTACTCACAGTGTTTCACACATGTAGCGAGGCACATATGCTGAACCAAAGTCACAGTGCCATGTGACATACGCCTATGGAGCGGCTGTATCATGCTCAAATCTCCATTTAATCGTCAATCTTAAGTTACCCCACACTTAATAAACAGCAGATTAGTGCATTCTTTGCTATGCCCAACACACATTTCCGCTTCATAAAATCCCACGGGGGCACGTCTCGTATAGTTGGCATAACCAGCCATGTTAAACGGTTCGGGACAAGGCACGTCATCTGCTCCGCATCTTGCACTCGGCATTGAATTTGTATGGTCAGTCTGCAGCCAGCGTTGTGGAAGAAAGTCACCCGCCTCTGCCCTTATGCCAACATGATCCCCTCCTCATTGGAAAAGTGATCTCCATAACCTTTTGTCTGCAGTTGGTCTGAGCCACATTTGGCAATATGCGCATTGTTCTCATATGCAGTGAAAGAGAGAGAGAGAGAATGCAAGAGGCATAGCGCAAAAGCATGCTGCATGGTTGAAATTAGTGTGCGGTGTGAATGACAATAGGGAGAGATGTCACATTGAAAGGTTACTTGGGTTACTCCGTCGAGTCTGTCCGTCACCTCCATGCCTTCAGGGAGCTCTAATCACTTTACCTATAATTATCTCCACACAAAAGGCCCTGTTAAAGTTCCTGTAAAATAAACCTGATGCTACTGAGAAGAAGAGAGGCCCTTTCTTTTAATTGGGGCCATCCATCTTAACCTTGTCTACCCGAGGTGAAGTGAAGGTAGCCCAGGTCAAGCTCCCAAAACGCTCTTCCCCATTGTCGTCTCCTGCCACTGACTACAGCACAATGTGGGTGCTAGCCTGCTCGCCACGACAGGCCCTTTGTTGCCTGCTCGCTGGCTCCTGGTAGGATTTGCTGCTGAATGGGTTTTTTTTTTTACAGTGACACAATACTTCCAATTCACAAAGGGAACCCAACACTGCACGCACCACTCTGTGAACCACATGCAGTGAGTGACTATAAAAAATTAAGTGTAAGCTCATATCATTTAACAGCTGTTGGCGTGACGTAACACTCTTGCTCCTGAATGGACAACTTGAGGCTTGTGGGAACATTGTTTTTTTTATTGGGTGTTGCTGAAAGTGGTATCCGGGATTACATGTTTTTGCACCTAATCCCCTGCTCCATTGCTTGATACACCTCTGTACACACACCCTTTCTGTGTGTGTGTGTGTGTGTGTGTGTGCGTCAAGAGTTTAGTGTTTTTGTGTCAGTGTGCCTCACAGCGTGTGTTATCACCAATGTGTGTTTAGTCAAGCACCAGTCCGGGGAGATGCTGTGTTTAGAATCTGTGTCTCTTCTCCAAAAGCTCCGAGGTGAGGAGTTGGGCCTGATGATCAAAAGTAGTGTTTGTTTTTTTCCTTCCCGACCCCAGTGGGGAGAAATGCCATGTCCCTGCAGATCGCAGACGGGCAAACTGCCTTACACTGATCAGCTCTCCTGAGAGGAATGCTTTCCCCTGTGTGTGTGTGTGTGTGTGTGTGTGTTGTGTGCTGCTGTTTCATTGTTCCATTTCCCACCATATCCTCTTATTCTCCCCCCTTTCTTCACTCTTTTCAGGTGCCGCTGGCTGCTACCTCAAGCTGACACTGATGTGTGCTGTCACCCCTGCTGCAGCTGGAGGTGAGTATGAAACACACACAAACACACACACACACACACACACATTACAGTATACACACACACACACACACAACTGAAAATCACAGGCCTTTGCATGCTATCTGTATATGCTCTCTTCTTGCTCATACTCCACCTATCCCTTGTTGCCTTCCGTACCTCAGCCCACTGTATCCGACCCACAGTGCACTGCATGCGCTTTCATCTGTGCTGAGGTGGCGTGGTCGTCTATTATTCATGGGTCGTGCGATCTGAGGCGCGTGTCATATGGCAGAAGTAATAAGATGGAGTACTAGTAAGGAGATGATGAACACAAACGCTGGAGAGAGAGACACAAGCCTACCTCTCCCGTTGCCTTGTGCCGCACTCTTCCCTTCATATACACATGTTGGCGTACAGCACAAGTTTGATTTATACTTCAATGCATGGCCCAGAATGGGACAGCACAACAGGTGTTGTTTTGAAACAACAGAGAGTATTCCAGGAGTGATATATTTTAGATTTGTTGGAGACAGACAGGATTTACAATGTGTCGTGTCCGATCATTTGATCTTTTTGTGACACTGCAGGGAAGCAGTGAGTTCCTTCGCTCCTTCTTGCACCTTGGCACCTCATAAAGGTTGGCCGCCATCTTGACTTTTCAATGCCCTTTCTGCAGCAGCCTTTCATTTTCTGAATTTGCTGTTAACAATAGCAAATGGCAGCGAGAGGGACCATCCGTTGGTAAAGTAGGTGTGTGTATTTAATGGTGGACTGGGTCGAAGAATTAGTAACTACTCTATTACATGCAGGAGCAAGACTTTTGACCTCCCATAATGCCCCTCAGCTTTGCACAGGGAGCAGGGGGGCCTTTTGAGGGTGGAGGGCAGGGCAGAGAGCGGACCAGCTGACTAGTTTTGACGTATCAGAGACTGAGGCCCGGTGTGCAATGTCTGGAGGCGACATGTGGTTAACCACCTGGCCCCGCTGTTTGACCCACCGAAGTGTGTGTGTGTGTGTGAGAGAGAGAGAGGGGGCAGGCTGTACAGCCATTTGCTCATCAATGGAGGGCATCACCACCACTTAACACAGCTTATTGATCTGTACAGCCTGCAGGGCCTCTGTTGTGTGTCCATTTCCTATTGATTATTTCAAGTCCATTCTTATTGACCGCTTTATCTCCCTTCTAACCACCGCTCTCCACTGTCGGCCCCACCGGGGAATTTTTTTAAACAGTCATTTGAAATTATAATCTGTGTGAGTAAATGTCATAATCGCCCCAAAGGCTTGGTGCAGATTGGCCAGAGAGCAGAGGTCTCTGAGGTCAATGACACTCGTCAATACTGATCCATTTGTGTTATGACCAGTGCAGCGGCCACGGCAACCAAAATGGCTGGCTCCTGCTCCTCTTTCACTGAAGATGCAACACCCACTAATACCACAGACAGAAGTGATTCAGTTGTTATTGTTTCAACACGAGTGTGTGTGTGTGTGTGTGCGCGTGTATGTGTGTGTACACGCGCATGTGTGTGTGTGAGTGAATGAAGAGTGACGCACTAGCTGGATGCTCATCAATGCTTCATAGGTTAGATCATTAGATCTAAAGTGACAGCGCTACACAAGGATGGGGAGTGGGGGTTGCTTAGATAAAGATTGGCATATTGCTATTGATTCACCACCCCTGGGGCTTCTTCTGTTACCATAGTTATAGCTGGTGGGGTGTGTGGTGGTGGTGTGTGGGGGGGTGGGGGGGAGGTGGGTTTCTGATTGTTATTTAGAATGAAACTTTTATGATCACGTTTGAATAATCAACTAATTGTCTTCAACTTCATTGCTCGGTATAAGCCTGATAACTCATAATTTGCCCGAGATTTACGGCACTGTATTGCAGAGAATCACAGCTAGTGGGCTTCCGATGTGCGGATCACTGCAGATAACCATCTGCAATCCTATAACCATTACTCTCACCCATAACAACTTTTGTGCCTCGGCTGTATGAGTCAGGGTTTTCACCGTGAGTGGATAGGGGTCTGAAAAAATTCCCGTCCCAGCCCATGTTGGACTGCCAAACTCCTCAGCTGTCCCTCTGAAGCAGGCTGAAATAAGAGCAGGCCTCAAAAGCTCTTTGATCTTTTACTGCCAGGGTCAGGGCTGAAATGACGCGTAAATGAGGGAGGAATGAGTTTTCATTTTGTCAACCTGCTCTGTTATTGTAAAGCTAAGGGGCCTTTGGTGTGACATGACATGAGTTTGTTTTAAGTGCCCACACCAGCGGAACGGCTGAACATGTTTGAGTGTCACAGCCAAAAATCTGTTCACCTAGATTACATGCAGATATTTACTGTGTCTAGTGAACAGCTGTGGGATATTTCACAACTCTTGTGTGTGTACGAGTTCTTGGATTGTGTGTGCATTCCGTCTGCGCACTCGCTGGCTGCGGAGCGCCGCAGCGAGATGAAGAGGAGCCTCCATCAGTATGATGGGAGAGCAAAGCAGCAGTAGTAAATACTTGGCTAAAAGGGAGCAACCTCTGTAGCTGTTTATGGCACTCAGCGCTCACTCGGAGTGGAACCGGTGCTGGAGGTACATAAAGGTAACAAAACATGATCATTATGGGATGCATTTGTACTAAATCGCTGTACAGAACATCTCCTTCCGAGCGCCGACATCACCCACGCGTTGTTCTGACTACAGAGAGAAACCCCCGGAGCTGACAAAGGCAAAGGAAGAAGTAGAGGGGAGGAAAATCGGGTGCCATATCCATCGCTCAAGTCTCGGCTTGTGTTCAGTAGTTCAATATTACACCCACTCCACCCACTTTTGATTTGAACCTGACAGTTGTTCTGAAGCGCTGTACTCCATATCACAGGGAGGAAGTGAGAGCACTGAATTCCACAAGATGTGAGGGGTGAAAAATGAGAAAAACACCCTCTCCCTCCAGAAATGAAAAAAAAAAAGGAAAACACCCTAACACAGAGTGAAAACAAATACATAAATAAATAAATCAACAATAGCAGCTGCAGCTGAGAAGGGAAACATTGCGAAAAATTGCAGTGTTGAGATTTTAAATTGCGGTTGTATCAATAATTTAGCTACCTGAGACACTGAGTTTTTGTTCACCATAAGGTTTGATGCTACTGAGGGGAAGAGTTAAGATTAGGGAGACTTTTTTATTATTGATGCCGCAGTGCACAGCTCACATCTGGTGGTACACTGCCAATTCCCAAACAGTGCGCAGCAATCCCTGTTGCCAAATGACTGCAACACTGTCAATTGTCTACACAGTTGAATTGTTAGTGGCAGATGCTGTCAATTCCAGGGTTACAGCACCTTGTGAAATTCCAACAGCTTCGCCTCAGAGCAAATACAATGTATGCGTCAAGTCCTGCGCCTAAAAGAGGGATGTGCCGCTACTGCTAACGATATTGCTATTGTCAGTGTTAAGTGCCTTTAGCTGACTCAAGTCAGCTAGCATAGGAGGCCTTTCTACATTATTATGCATATTAGGCAGATATGAGGCTGGGTTCGATGGGTTTGACTTTGAGCATTTGGCACATTTTGAACAAAGGCCTGGCTGAAAAGGTGGAGACATAAAAAGCTTTTAGCTTTTTTGTGTAACCTCAGCACACCCCATGATTCAGAGTCTTGTTATGCTTCCCTAATGCCATGTCAGTACCAATGCTCACAGTTAGCATCACTCCTCCCCACCTTCATCAGTAACTTGGCCAAGCACAAATGACCCTTGCCAGTGCACTGGGGGCTGGCGTGAACTTAATCACTTGAGCAAATTGAAACCACTCGCTCTGCAGTATTTTTACAGGGGTATAGCATATGACCTCAGCCTATACTGACTGACCTCTGCTTTTGAAAGGACCCGAGGCCTAAAAAACACACTGTTCTTCTGCTCATTCCATATTAGGTCAGAGTTCCTAGGTTATCCCGCTTGCTGCGTGATTTATAGCATTGTCGTAATCTTCTCACAGTTGACATTTAGAGGACATGGTAAAAGTGGTGTGTTCCGTGCGATTTTGTTTTTATCATCGGGGAGATCCACCACCTTTTTGAAGGCCTTCCTGAGCCTGTAGTAAAGTTTCTGACCCTGATTACTGGTTCCCAGCTCTGGCTCCTGTCAGCCGAGGAAGCAGGGTCAACAGCCCTTAGCAAAAAAAATGAACCTTAGTCATAACCACAACTGAAAAGAAGCAGCGCTTGAAACCTTGGTGATTGATTCTTGGTGTCCGTGGGAACAAATCTGGCAAAGAGGATTATTTGTATTTTTTTTGGTGTCTCAATTTTTTAACGTGAGTCATCTTCAGCTACACAAGCAGTGAAAGACATGTGGCTGTCAAAACCAAACAAAACAGCTAAGCCAGGCAGACAAGTAACAGGCTAGCTGTTAGCACATGTTTACCTGTTTCTGTTCTTTTGTTCTTTATCCCAGAGCTCAGAGCTGGGATGTCAGGGGTATTGAAGGACTTACACACTGGTTCACCATGATCTGCTTTCACTCAGACTCTGTCATGTCACAATGTTGCCGCACAAAAGACATACATGTTTGCACAACATGCTTGCAGGGGCTATTCCTCAAGTGTTGGAATTCCAGGGCATACGGGGGCTCCCTTATAAAATCCCCAATGAAATCTCCAATGCTCTTTCCCGCCCCCTTCTTAATCGTAAACAGGCTAGCACATAGTACGGCCACTGCTCCCTTAATACCTCTTCAAATAATAAGTATTTAGTCTTGATTTACAGAGGCAGTAAACCTCTTCAAAGTGCAGTGTAATCTTTCATTAGCGATCCCGAAGACGGTGTCAGCCATATTTGTTCTTCATTATGTTTAATCACTCAGTGTTTTACCTGTTCATTTTATTGTAACAGAGATCATAAAAACACCCTTGTTAAAAAAACACCCTCCCAACTTTGAGATTATCTTGTTAACACAGCCTTACAAACTAGGCCTATTTAGCATTTTCTGTAGTGTGCACAAAAGGATAAATTACTTTTTCTTTTTTCAGAAGGTCTTAAATTTCATATTTTGCTCTCCTCATATCTCTTCTCGCTCTGACCTGAATGAATATTAGAGTGCACCAAGAAAGTAGGTTCATATAACAATCATGTTTTATATAACTCTAGGATATTAAGAGGGGAGAGTAAGAGAGTGATGATAAGTGAAGTATAAGTTTTTAACACAGCACAATAATAAGACATATCACTCAGAGAGTTCCTTTGTATGAGCTTTTCAATAGCCTCACCACTGAACCGTGGTATTGATATCCCAATGTAAGCCCACTCCCTGTGACCTCAACGGGAACTGAGTTGTATTCAAGGGTCCGGTCCATGACACTGACCACTGCCTGTCACTGTGACATGGGGGTTGGGGATCTCAGCCAAGGTATTTGACCCACATGACCTCTGACCCTCAGATGATTGAAGTGGCGGCTTTCCCTGCTCTGGTGCTCCAGCCTAGAGACAAGGTGACGAGTCCTTTAGGAGCTCTCTGGTTGCAGGATTTCGGAGAGGGTAGAACCACAGGGAGCACAGGCGCCGGTCTTTGTTGGGAGCGTTGTTGTAATCTGTCTGCTAGGTTTAGGCTTGAAGACATATTGGCCAGTCATGAAAGAAGCTGAGATGTGACCTTGAGTGGTCTTAACTAGTGTCACTGTGGCTGGTTTGCTCCTGGGCAACTTCTTACTCATGTAACCTGGATGACTCACTTAGGCAGAGCTTGGATAACATGTGATGTACTTTGTTACCAGGGTGAGCTTTGTAAACAAAAGTTGCAATGTGTGTATAGACATGGACATTGACTATGCAGTATGACTGAAACCTGATTTATTATTTTGTTGTGCTAAAAAATGTTCAAAGGCAAGATTAATTAACGTCTTCTCTCCTTTCTCCCTAAATTATTGCCATGATTCAATTTACGACCAAATCATATCCCTGTTTAGCATGGCTACATCCAGGTGTTATGTTTCACTTCAGCTAATCTAATAATCTCTCTTAGTTTTCACCTTGTCCATGCCTCAAGGTCAAACAACTTTTCTCTCTTTAGTGGTCTCAAATGTTGCTATGCTGCTCCCAGGGTCATCCCTACTAATCCCCAGCTACTCCAGTCCTGGTGGATTTCTCCCATGGGCAGGTGAAACCGGATCCCAAACCCTGAAGCTGGGCCAAGATGTCCACAGAGATAAGCATCCTGAGCCCACTCCCAAGTCAGGGGTCTTAGGCAAGAATTCAAAGATACATCATCACAAATCCATTAAGGCCAGCCCACTACTTTAACTGCAAAGCCCAGCTGCAACAACTAGACCTTATAGCCCCAACCTGCAGTCCCGGGACATTGGTTTGAGCCCCATCCCTAAACCCCAGCCCTGGTCTCTCCTGGACTGTACTCCTTCATGACTATTCCTCATATCAGTACCAGCTCTAGGTGTATTTGTCGGTCTCAGGCCCCTGCCTCAAAGTGAAATGAAATCCAGTCCAGTAGCCTTAACATGAATGAGAGTGGTACACTTTGACACACATCCACTTTGGATTCAAAAGGTGGAAAGAGTCTAAGTTGTCATTATTAAAGAACTTTTGCAGGGTTCAGTGATGGAATCTTACTTTGCCAATTAAATAAACTCATAAGGAATAAATGAAAGTATTTCTAATACCTAGGTGCTGCGTTGTATCAGTATTTATAGTTAATATACACGTGAATGGCATTGAAAGCACCAATCTCTCTCCTTTTGGGCACTTGTCTAACCATCCTACATGACATTACTGTGTATTCGGTTACTCGTCAGGTTTGGGTTTACGGTTTTGACGCTTGTTCTCACACGGTGCCTGCGGCCCAGCCGACCGCATGATGCCTGTATGGGAGGCAGGCGGTGACCGGCAGCCACAGGGCGGTTGTGTTGACAGTCGATAGTGAATAGTGGCCGACTACTCTATTGTTTGTGGTGCAGTTTTGTTTGTGTAGCTTTAAAGGACAGCACTTGCGTCTACCAACCATAAGTGGGAGATTTGTCTCCTTGTCTGTCCACATTTATCCAGTGTAGCCAATGTACGGCTTTTCTTACAGCAGCAGCATTGTGTTTTTAACTGCTACAGTCGCCCTGCATGTGTTTGGCGAGGTTTTGTGTCTACTGAGCGTCAAGGCCACTGCACCCTTCAATTAACACAGCTTTTAGTGGGAATCTTTGAAACCAGGATTGTGACACATAAAACAAGCCAAAACAATTTCAAATCGTTCACATTAGGGTTTTATGGTGACTGCCATGAAAATGTATTCTGAGGATCATCGTGTCAAATTTTCCTCTGTCACTACAGAGCCTTTTTTTTTCCGTCAATGCAATAATCAGTTTACTTGTGGCATTTTAATTCACCTAGTTTCTCTTTCTTGGTGTAATAAGCAGAAGTGCTGAGCTGAACAGGTACAAAAGGATGTATTTTTTAATTCTGTGTAGGTTGCATGCACAAGTTGATACCCCCATTTGAAAAGTAATAAACACAACGGCTTTGTGTGGAGGCCTTTTTGTAGCAACTTTATCCATTGGTATGTTGTTATGTCCCCAGGGAATGTCTAATGTCACTTCCTGTGTCCTGTGCATTTATTGAGAATCCACTGGTTTTCTTTTCTGTGTCAATGCTTGGTCATGTTATCATAAATTGACTATACATTGCACAATACAGTGTTTGTACTTGTATTCATGTCCTACTTTTTTTGCAGGTTTTCAACTTACTTTATCTTTTGTTTAAATCGCTAAATTGACTATTTCATTTTAAAAAACTTTGTTTTTTACTTAAGTCTAAATTTGATAACACATTACTGTTTCAGAATGTGAGATTGAGGACAGACATGAAAGAAAAAATGAATAATAACATCACTTTCATAGAGCTGCAAAATTATTTACAAACTATGACAAACTCGTGTCATTTACTGTTGTTCTTGAAATAAACTCACGTGTACTCTGTGAGCACAATATGACTTTGAAAAAAAAAAAAGATTGTTTAATTATTCACAGGTTGGTTCGTACATCTGCAGCTTCTTTTATTCTCCACTACAAGGGCATGCAAATGTGCGATTCTCAGGACAGAGCAAAGACCAGCGTGAACACAAGAACATCCCCCCATTTGTTATCAAATATAGGATCCAGTGTATAGTGTATGCTATCTATTTATACTGTGGTTTTAATTATCCATTACTTCCTGCCTTTGAAGTGCGATCAATCAGCTCCTACCTGATGCCAGGAGAGGCCTGCACATGTGCACTAGGGGCACAAATCCCCCATTTTCCACCTCTGACTACCCCCTTTTCAGTCATGCTGTTCTTATTGTTTTTCTCAGCCTTGTAAGACAGAACAGTGCAGATAGTAAGTGTGTAGGCTTAGCATCATAAACACCCTGCTGCAACACCGACCCGACCCTAGATAGGGTAAGTCAACCCGAGTTATACATCCTGCTGTCCAACGGGATAGTTCAAACACAATGTTGACGGTTTAAGGTTATTTCAATAGAGAAATTGTTTTTGTGTTTTTGTGTGACAAGAAAATCATAGTTTGATTGATACATTTACAATTGTACAAAATTGTCACAAAAATAATTTTGTTAGATTACAAACGTGTGATGCATGTCAATAATGTATAAGCTGCGAAATTAATTAAAAAAAGATACAAAAGAGAACAGAGGACAATATTATCTAAACAAACAAATAAGTTTGTGTGTGTGTGTGTGTGTGTGTGTGTGTGTGTGTTTGTGCTAGTAAATTTCTAGGCATGTCGACTTCCCCGAGAGAAAACTTTCCTGCACACAGCATGTTTTCATTTGCCAAACAAGGAGCGGAGCCAATTAGAAAATCAATACCACAGATAAGCAGCCCCTCTGCCCTCGACGTGTGACGGTGAACCCATATGGACACAGCAGGGTGCTGTGGTGAAACATGTCCCGACGAGGAAAAAGATCCAGCCTCAACCAAGTGTTTGCGCACCTCTCCTCAGACAAAAGCCTGCTGTTCTAATATTCATACCGCAAGGTAGTTGTGATGGTGGAATAAGTATTTAGTGGTATAAATCAGAGTAAAAGGGTAGAGAGAGAAAAGAAGAGCAGATGCTCCATTGCAGCTGTGAGTAAGTGAGTGTACAGGTTTGTAGCTGAGGGTCAGGGGTCTCATGAAAAAGCCGCAGAAAAAAAAATGTGTATCAAAGAAACCGAGGATGGAGAATGTATACATGTACAGTCTGATCCATGATAGCCCATGCTTAGGGGGTTCTATGCAATATGTTCTCTATTACATAGCCCAGGTGATTTCTGCCTGTCTCCCCTCAGAACATGATCTCCTCCAGGCCACGGCCCGCGTCTCGTTAAAGCGGCGCGGACCCGGCGTGGATTGAGTTTAAAAGTAATAAAAGAAGCGGACCTGCTGGCTAGGTGAAAAACCCGCTATCGGATTCCTAAGAGCAACTTTCTTTTCATGTGCAGACTGCATTCAACGAAGCGTTTAATTCAACAAATCCATGGTTGTGATCCACCAGAAACGGAGCTGGGGTTAGTTCAATTTGTAACAAACGATCTCCACATGATCAAAGCGCGGCAAGCTCTCCCCAACATACTGCTTAAATTAGACTAACACCAAAGTCTTTGGCTCTGGGACAGTATTTGGAATGTCTTACCAGCGGAGAAATTCTTTCACACATATGGTTTCAATAGGCCCAAGATGCCAGCTTCACATCTTTAATGGGCTGACAGGGAACTTTGGTGCTAACTCTCTGACTCCCAAAAGTTCTTGGGCTGTCACCCGCAAAGCGGCATTCATTCAAGGGGTTTTTTTCTTTTTTTTCCACCGTTCCATCCCCTTCTATTACCAGGTGCTGAAGAGGAGTGATTGCACCGTGCAGGGAAGGAATATTTCTCCCCTTCTCCCTGCTGCAAACGTCATCCCATGCTGTGAGACTGTCACTTCTTGGGAGTGTGTGTCAACTACAGTAAGTGAAGCAGCCGTGCAGTCTGCTAAGAGCAACTAACCAAAGTTACTGAGTCACCCCAAACAGACTCTGTCCTTCTCCTCTTCCGCCTCCTCCTCCTTCTCTTCCACTTTCTGTCTGATAGAGCCGACGCAGTGGAGCTCCCACTGCACAAGTTTCTGTCAGCCATGCAGACAACGTGAGTTTGTGTGTGTACTCATTATGTTAGTGCACATGTACTTCTTTGTGTGGAGATTTTTCAACCGGGGGGAAGGAGGAGGAGGAGGAGGAGGCCCAGTGGGAGAAACCTCTTGCTCCCACACTAGCAGCCAACACACACTCACCCATGTTCACTTCCCAAAGGAGCCAGGAAGACCAGACTTACGTATTCAGCTGAACAACCCCTCTGCCCCGGCAGTCTCTCTGCTTAGAGGACAAGGCCATATGCAGGGTTTTTAGAAATACAACGGTCCAAAAAGGGTCTGAGGAGGGTTCAGGGTAGAGGATGTCCAACCTGAGCCCGACGAGAAAATGATGTCCGGGTTTGGGTTGGCCAGTGAAATGTGTAATCAGGCTAAAGCTGCGACCATAACAGCACAACTCGGTGACAGGGTAAAACAGTCTCACTGATTTCAGTTTACATAAATGCATCGGACTTGAGTCGGGGTTGGACATAAAAATCTGAATATCCGTCAGCTTTTGGTCGGGCCCTATTACTACTTTCTCAGACTCTGGTCAGGTTCAAAATTAAATATGTGGCCCAAGCTGCACTTAAGTTCAGGGGGAACCCTAGTTCCGTGATCTACTGTGCTTGGAGGGCAAAAACGACAGTCGCTCTAAATCCATGTGAGTGGGCAGTGTAGCATAAATTATCTGTCAAGCAGTAATGCATGAGAATCAGGTTGCAATTAAATTGAGCCTTTAAGTTCTACTGTTATGACCAAAGCTCATTTATCTGTGGTCATTATTTTTTTTTTTTAAATGTGATCAGGTCAGTCAGTTTTTGTTTGTGTTGAACAGCACAGGGACATAATACAAATCCTGGGCACTGCAACACTCAGCTCTAAAAAAAAAACAAGGGGGGAGGAGTGGTTGGAACATTACTTTAAAAAAGCTAAATCATCTGCAAACCGAAGAGGAAAATGTAACCTTGTTAACAAGGATGGCACATTTTTGTAATTCTGCTAAGAAGGGAGATGGCCTCCCCACTCATCCTCCCTCAAATTGCCCACTGGAGAACACTGATGTGCATGTCAGTGGGCAGCATCCGTCTCGCTTTACCTTGTCTACATCTGCAGGGCATGTGGAGCACACAAAACACACAAACATACCAGCAGGAGAAAACAGGGGTGCGGTTCTCATGTGCCTGCTGGAAATGGAGCTCTCCCTCGGCATGCTGTAAAAGCCTCTCTAATATCAGTGTTATAACCAGACAGGCTGTGCATAACGGGATCCGGTTCTCCTGTCACCAGAGTTGGAGATATCACGCCCTGCACACGATTGGGACTTTTTTTGGATGAGCGGATGTCACAGGCGTTATAGATGTAAACGGAATATCACACACACGCGCGGTCCCAGATACTTCAGATTTCACAGCTGAATTGACTTAGGGCTCTCAGGAGGGTTTGAAATATGACATTTTCACTCTGCATCTGCACTTTTGTTACAACAGGCACAAAGAAAATCGGAAAAGTCGAACCAGCGGGGGGTTGGTAGGTGGGTTGTGGGTTGGGGGCGTCTCTCCAGGAGCACATTCAGACTCCTCAGCTCTATTTCTGTTCTAGTGCAATTAGTCAGTTCCCAGAAGACAAGGCTAAGGAGAGGCAATACATGAAAACACTCTAGTTGGGATGTCACTTCATGAGTTCCATAGTCTCCTGGCAAGTGTGAATGTGTTTTGTTTTTGTTTGAGAAGTTGATTCATGTGCTGCATTAAAATCATTTTCATTTAGTCAGGTGCAATATCGAAACATTTTCATGCAGACTTTTGGGATGTGGATGTGTCTGCCCAGATGGCTCAAACTAAGACAAAGTGAAAGTGTGGCCTGAATCACACACTGAATGTGAAATTACATAGAGCACGCTTGAATACATATTGGGTCGATCAGCTACACTCCATGCCTGTACACGTCTTCATACGCAGGGGTTTTCTTTAGTTGCATATAGAGAGAATGCATCATAGCAAATATTATTTTTCTCCACTTTTTATTTGTTTATTGTGTTACTGATAGCTTATCCCATAAAGTAGCATGAATAAACAAATTATATCGGTATTGTTTTGCCTCACATATCTTTCCTACCCACATCAGCATCACTTGCTTTTGATGCTGGCAACAACACAGGCTCTACACCACATCTGTGTTGTATCTTACAGCAAGCCACTTTGTACAAAGAACATCAACCTAATGTTTAAAATGTGAAATACAACAGCTAATCATGGAAACATATTTATATGCATCACTCACAGCATGTAAATCCTTGTTGCCAACTTCAAATGAGGTGGACGCCGGCTAAAAGTATTTGTTCACCGCAGTAATTTATGCATAAAGTGGCTTTTGTCAGGCTGCAACAAAGCACCTTTGATGAATGCCCCTTAATTTATTATCACGTATGTGAAATCAAAGTGAAACATTTACAAGCTGTGCACTGAGCCAGACCAGAGGAGGAGCCTCTTTGGTGAAAGTGAGCAAAGCCGCGAGTTGAATTTCTTGAGTTTGGAAACTTTGGCTCCCACCGCCTCTCAAGCCCTCGGGGTTAATCAGAGGCATAAAGGTTACGATGTACGTCTAGTGACTAACGACAATATGATGTGCGCGGAAACGACGTGACAGTTCGCAGCCATTAACCTGGGAGCAAGTCAGAGCTCATTTTTTAAGAGCAAGACAGGTCAGATTCAACACAGCACAGCACAGGATGAGACCCATTTTTGCCTGTGCACAGTGTGTTGTGAATTCTGACCAGCTGTCTCTTGAAAAAGATGTTTAATTTGCTCATTTCCTGAGCTCGAAAGGACAAGGATTTTGAACCACATGTTTAAAATCCTAAGTGTTTAAAGGCAAAGTTTATATTAGACAAGTTGTTGGACAAGTTACTATTAGTCCGGTTTGGGCGTCTGTGTTGTCACAGGCACAATCCAATTTCACCCCCCCCCCCCCCCCAACATGTGTTGAGCCTGGATGACTTGTTCATAAGCAACTTCTTGAGAAATGCACACCCTCTTGAAAAGAGAGAAAAGCTGTGCTAACACGGCGATTCACCGGCTGACCTCTGACGTGACCATTTTCGCAATGGAGGCACTTGAACGAAAAATTGGGGGAGGAGAAGGAAGAAGAGAGGAGTAAGAAAAAAGAGGGGGGGGGATAAAGGGAGAATGCCTTTTTTCTGATGGATGAGGTCTTCTCCCGTTACATTTGGAAAGAACACAGCTGTGAGGAGCTGTTAAGTACACGCAAACAAGCCGTCTGCTTCAGACAAGCCTGCCGGGCACCCGGCCCCACATCCCACTTGTACAGCTCTGACACATGATCACAGCCAGACAATACATGTGGGAGCAGAGCGCGCTCCGCTAAAAAGTGAGAAATATTTTCAACTAGAACAAAAAACAATCCCCTCTCAATACCGCCGGGACCCCTCTCGGTATTAATTCATCTTGTTTCTCTTTGTCTTGTTCTGGTTTGTGTGCTGTCGGGGAGAGGGAAGAGTGAAAGGAGAGAGTGGGGTTTGATGGTTTAGTGACTAGGAAATAGGTTAGGAATGGGGAGAAATATAAAGAACATCTGCTACCGTGACGGTGTCACACTTCGTCTAATGTGTTTTGAATAGGCACGGCTGTCCCAAGTTGTGTGATGGGAAATCTTTCAGATCCATATGCTGATTGAGGGAATTAATGTGAGATTTCTTTTTAAGCGATACCCACCATTATTGTGTGTGTAGCTATAGGTAGGGCTGTGTTAATGGAATGGTTCAAAGTATCATTTGAAAATTTTCCTGAAAAAACAAACAATCACTTACAATGAACAAATAAATAAAATAAAGCACATATTGTGGAGCTATCAAAATTGTGAGTTGCAGTTATAAAATGCATTAACGCATATTTGCTTTTTTTATATTGCAAATAAAATACTTCCGGTGAGTAATTGTTGATCATTTTGTGTTGGTCATCACTGCATTTGAAAAACAATAAAAATAAAGGAAACAAGGGGTACAATTTCGAAAAAGTGAAGTCAATAAACTGTATTAATTGAATTCATCTTAAGTATTTTTTTAGTTCACAGGGGATCCGTCTCACACACTTTGGGCTCAACAAGCAGCACTTTTATTGGACACGTGACTGTCATCTCAACAGTGACTACAGCGGGGGCCACATTAGTCACTAAATTCCCATATGAGAAACTGGAAGTGGTCTAAATTTTGATACTTGTGGCAAACCACAAATAAGCTGACCGTTTTTAAACTTTTGCACACTTCCAATCGACAAGTAGCGTACAGTGGTCTGGGTCAGTCGTCTATTGTAGTGTTGAGAACATGTGGCATTGCACTCGGCTAAGTCATGCTTGTGATTCAAAGGATAATGAGATGGTTCGCTGACAGATGGATGTTGCGGGGGAAATCTAGATCCCAAACTAAAACCCGGTCCTCTGTCAGATTTTGTGTAATAATCCATAAGTGTTTGTGGGAGAAACTTAAAACTCTTTGGGTAATGGGGTAATGGGTTTTGTGTGTGTGGTAGTAGAAGTAGTAGTAGTGCTGATGTAGCATTCATCAATGTAGTGCCACAGCTGGTTGTGTTTTGAGTATGTGCATCTTTCATTCTCACTCAGTCCGAACTGTGAACTTCAAATGACTTCTGCTCTCACTATTATTGGCCATATAATGCTCATTACATAGCAAGGACACACTAGGTGCTTGGTAGGGCAGTGTGCAAATGTGTGTGTGTGTGTGTGTGTACCTGGGAAAGTCCACTCACGGCACCTTCCAGGATCTCTGCGTTTGGATTATTTACCAAAAGTACTAAACTTCCTATACAACAGATCCACCATCATGCTATTTTTAGAGCTGCAGTGAGCGAGTAGGAGACCTCTCCAAAAGAAGAGGACACATACGGTGTGGATAAGCTGCTGTCAGCAGCTCCAGGTCCAGGTCGCAGGATACACTATTGTTAGGTGTCTCCATTTATCACAAGGCCTGGGTTAAAGAGCAACCACACTTCCTGTATCCCAGCACTTCACACTCAGCTGAGCTGTTCTGCAGGACCATCACAAACAAAGGCAACCTTTGCACAGCGAAGAGTGGGGCTGCATAAAGAAAATAAACACACAGATGAATAACTAAGGGGGGGCCAACTACTGGAGGAAATATATTTATATCAATAGCAGCCGCAGTTCTTTTTTCCACAACACCAAGTGTTAACGGTAGCTACGTGCTGTTTTGGCTGCTGCCTTAAGGGTTAGGTCGATGAAGGAAATCCAGGTGAAGCATCTGGTGGCGTCACGCCGCTGGCTGCCTGCTGATAGGACATGAAGTACAGCCCACTTTGCACTGTTCTGTGCGGCCAAACAGACCTTTCACAAGTTAGTAGACGATCCATGGAAACTTGTGTTAGGGCTCTGGTGTACAAACAATGTAAGGGCTCCCCGGTCACACATTTATGTGAGTGAAAAATATATTTTGTTTTATTTGAATTTTGCTTGCAAATGTGCTTAATACACCACCCCCCAAAGTCAAAGTCAGTTTGTGCAATACAGCTCTAGTTCACAGAAGTCAACCGATGACTCCACTTAACCTTCTGCTGAATATCTACTGCTCTTTGTAGTGTCACTGTGTCCCCCATACTTAAATAAAATACGAGACCATACCTGTGACATGCATGCTGATGTGTGTTCAGACAAGCCTCGTCTTGTTATGACATACTTCTGCTTAGAGTCTTTATGGTTTGATTTCATTCGACAAAACTTTTCTCTCTCTCTCTCTCTCTCTCTCTCTCTCTCTCTCTCTCTCTCTCTCTCTCTCTAGTCGCTTGAAGGAAAACAACAGTTCCCTCTTACTTGTTCTCCAGATATTAATTTGGCTTAATTTAATTTGAAAAAACATCTCCAGCAAGTTTTCCTGCCACAACCTTTGAAGTGACAATATGAAATAATAAACCCTATTAAATATAAATCACAGGGGCGATGTCAGCGGTGTTGTGATTCCTATTTGATTTTTCGAGAGAGAACACGTGATCTCTCTCTTTTCCATTTTCCCCCCACCCTCTATCCCGCTATTTCACCTTTAATTGAATATGTTTCTGTTGTTGTTGCCAACCAAGCCACCCCCCCAACCCCCCCCCCCCCCCCAAATCTACTTCCTCAAGCACGTAATGCATGCAGTAAATAATTCAAATGAAATTAATTTTACAGCACCTTGTTTCCACTAAGCATGCCAACATCTGTTGTCGAGTCACAAGTTTACATTGTTGGTCATTACTTTCCACAATGAGCAAAATGTTTTATTAAAGCCCCGTGGGAGTCCCCGTTGGATCAGGCAGAGACGATGTTGCTACTGACTGAACCCTCCCTGAACTCTGACAATCAAAGATTGGCTGCAGCTCTATTGGGGCTCGACTACTGTCTCGCTTCCCAAAACGGACTGGGACTTAATGTGATTGAGGTAATGGACAGCCTCAGTCCTTCAGGAAATCGCTGACCATAATGAAACAGAGCTTTGCTGACTTTTGAAGTGACGTAGTGCTTTTGTTCTGCACAACAGAGTAAATCTCACCCTGCTGTTGTTTCACAAAGGCCCATTACACTGTGGATATATAAATAGGCCCTTTATTCTGTTGCCTCTAATTACCATAGTGCAAATACTCACGGCACAATGTGAAATGATAGTTAAATCATCAACCATTTTATCTACTGTCAATATACAACATGAGGTATGCCTTATATTGCTTTTTAATGACGCTTTTCCCACTGCTATATTGGCCCAATATTAAAGGAGTGCTTGGTGAAGGTAATGATATTTATTGTGGCAGATTGAAGGACCTGCATGTACATGTATAATACATTTATTAGAAAAATGTGTGGGCACATCACAGTGTGCACAACTAAATAGCACATCCCCTTCACTTGCGGCAGGAAGTAGGCTGTTTATTTGCAGTGGTCCACATTTAAGCAGCTCCGCGCTCAGAGCCCTTCAAAGAAAGGCATACTGTATATTCATCAATTTTAGTACTCATGGGGAGAGAAAAAATAAGCCGGCTGCTATACATAAATCATTAAGACACAATCAAAAGCAAACAAAATATATAGAGGGATGTACACAGACAATCATCGGTGGTGGTTAAGTTGTGAATGTGGTCTCTAAACCTCAAACCAACATGGCAACGGCATTTGCCTTGGTCGGAAAAGGAAGCTTTAAACACCAAAGTCTCCACAGGCTGGAGCTTAAACGGAGCAGAAGAACAAGGGGGAGACAGGCTGTGGGTGTTTCTGGAAGCACCTTTCCTCTGTGGACTTGGATGTAAAATGTGAGGGGACCCAGGACACACCCCTGAGGAGCTCTGAAGTGGTTGTAGCCATCAAGGGGCCCTGATAGCCCTGCTGCTTCTGCGCTCCACCGGCCCCCGAGCAGGTGACAGTGACTCGTCCATACTCTGGGCCTTTGCCAGTAACAGATGTGCTTAGTCAAATGACTAATTGAAAACCTAAAACAAAATCAGCAGCTTGGCTATTTGGCCTGCATAATAACAGCCTCGTGCTGATAAAGGGAGTGGGAGAAAACACACACACCCCTCTCATCAGCAGCGCCATTAACAATCATGAGCAAAGATGAAAACAACGCTTGGTTTATTCGGCAAATGAAAGCACATAACTAGATGCTGTCCCTGGAGTCCATTTCCAATTTTAATAATACATCAAGGAGCGTAGCCGTAGCAAATGCTACTATGTTGAGAGCCAAAGCATACCAAACTACTTACAGCGTCAGGAGACAACTCCCAGAGCAAAGACTTTAGCAAATGCATAAAGGTACACAACATGATAGCTATTAGCTAAATTAAAAGAGCCATTACCAGGGTAGTGTGTGGAATCACTTGCCAGTTAAAGACTACAAACCAAAATTTTCCATTTTAGAAAAAAAAAAGAAGTCTGCATGTTTGTTTTTTTCCCCACCACATCTCTTTGCATCATGATCGTGAAAAGCATGCAGCCTGAGCTCGCCTCAAATTATGTGCATGAATAATAAAATACCTTCTAATTAAAAACTGTTGTTAAATATGCAAAAATCTAATGATAATGAGATTGTGCAATACCTTGGAGTAATGCATATTATAAATTACTTAGAAGTGCAAGTCGGCTTGACCCAAACATTGCATTTTGAAGGCTACTTGCAATATTATGTCTGGGGCATATGGAGTGGGGGTGCAGTAAACTGTGTTTAGGTCTGTCTCCAACGGTTCGTGTACATACATGCACACATATGTTTGTGAACGTGAGTGTCTGGTAGAGAGAGAGTGTGTGTGTGTGTACGTTAACATATGTGTCTGGGTATTAGTGGGGGGATTAAATATATGCATGTATGCAAATGCATATAGTGTCTGCATCACTGATTCTTTAGGGAAAATGGCAGCACTAAGGCAACCTGAGGTAGAGGCAAAAGATCAGTGAGTGCTTTGTTGTATCTTTAAATACGTGATTCAGACGGCAATGAAATGATATTAGACAGAAGGACAGTTATACATTCCTGCCCATTGTACTGTATAACAAGACTGTGGCTGATGTTAGTAAGCTGCCATAACTGAGGGTTACAGAAAAAACAATGTGGAAGCATTTCATACTGCGGACATTGTACATTAAACTAACTGCCT
The DNA here is from genome assembly GCF_022379125.1 of Scophthalmus maximus. NCBI lineage: Eukaryota > Metazoa > Chordata > Actinopteri > Pleuronectiformes > Scophthalmidae > Scophthalmus > Scophthalmus maximus. The sequence continues at coordinate 20,012,852 of NC_061518.1, read as the reverse complement.
TAGAATCATTGTTATGATATCTATAATAATATATTTCTAATAATATTTCATTACATATTATTCTTGTACTACCCATAACTGCTACTAATATTCCCAAAAATTGTAGGTGCTATCTTTAGAGTGAATACTGTATTGTTTAAGTGGATGTAGCCGTGGCAATTATTTACAAGCATTTGATTTGATTTCATTTTCATTTGCTGTGGCAGCTAAGCAAATAAATCATCACGCCACACGTCAAATCAGGCTTTTTTTTCCCTCCGTCTGCTTTGTGTTTGCTTCACGTCATCAATCACAGCATTTCTCCGTTGTCCTCTGATTGAGATGTTTTCACAGTTATATGTGACAGGGCCTTTACGTCGCTTAAAGCAGTAAATAAAAATAGAATTCCACAACATATGTTTACACGAGGTTTTAAAGATGCAGGTAGCAAATCAAGAAACGAGGGTTGTCAGTTTGCAACAGACAAGTGCGGATTCATGAAAAAACATGACAAAAAAAGACAATGATGGAAGAAAACGTGAAAACTTTGCGTTGGCTTATTGTTTTTCTGCAACCAACAGTCATGTCCAATTTGGTTTGACTGCAGAGTAAACAATAATTTGTCCTTGTGGAAAATATTTACACCAGTTTAGTGAATACAGTAAAGAGAAAATACATATTATTTAAGCTGGTAGTTTATGCACACTCTGACATGCAGACATGTGGATACACAACAATATACACACATACACTCTGCTCTTTGTAGCTGCAAGTTTATTGTATTAAGATGCAATATTGAATCATATTTATGGAGATGAGAGTTGCAAGTCAATTGGAGGCAATAATATTCCTTTAGCTGTATAAATTCACTTGACACATGCAGAATAGAGCCGGTATTTAATATTCAGCAAAATAAGACTTCACTCTGATTGAAAGGTTTGCACTGCACATTGTCAAACATGATTGCTCCATTCTGGGCCAGCCAGCACCGGGAACAATGTGCATATTTCACTTCCAGTCAATAGGCCTCCGTCATGTTTATTAAAATTTTAACAGGACTCTGGGCTTCACAGGTTCATCAGCTATTCAAAGCTACCGAACAAATCAGCTGTCATCTCTGCTTGCATGCCCCCCCCCCCCGCCAGTGTCCCTGACCTTCCTGGCATGTGGAGCATGCTGCCACTTTAGATGACTTTCCACCAAGTCTTTATGGCCAAATAAATGGCAGCATGTGATGCTATCCATCACGCATTATAATCCTGATTGTTTTTATGTTTAAACCATAAACAAATACTTGATTATGAGGGAAGAGGATAAATCAGGTGACATTATATGAGAAGGCAATCCAGCTAGTTAAAAACAGTCATTTAGATTAACGAAGCAACGGCCTCGTGCACACACACACATATCCACGCACATGCACACACTCAGACAAATGCACTATGAGGAGGAAAGGCCACCGATAATAGTTACGACCAGAGGAGCTATGATTTGAGTGGTGTAAAGTTCCTGCATAAAACAAAGTACATTAAAGCACATGGAACTTGAAGAAGAAGACAGCTATTCACTTTATTGTCCTAACATTCAAATGTGTACGTTAAGTGTTTGTGCCACGTCTAACCTCCTCGTTTTCATCGAGGGAATTCGCTGTGGCGTTCTTTAGTTGGTGGTGATTGTCCTCTCACAGTTGTTCAAGTGTCTTGGTTTGTCTCATCAAACAAAGTAAACACGCCATTGATGTGAAAATTTGACACAACAATGTGGTGACGTCAAACAGGCTCATCCAGAGTCAATCGTGAGACTAGAGGCCCCTTTCATGTCAGAAATGCAAGGCAGCACGGAAAACAAAAGCCTCTTGGTGAGGTAAGATGAAATGCTTGCATGTGTAGGTACTGTACTGTGTATGTACAGAGGTATGTACTGTGTCTCTGTGTGTGTATGAGAGAGAGAGAGAGAGCGAGAGCAAGACAAAGACAAAGACAAAGAAAAAAAAGACCTGTGTTCCCGCGTGATTGAATGGAATTAGATGTGTGCGTGCACGAAACTCATTTTACCCAGCGCTCAACTTGCATCCCTCATTCAGCGGATGAAGTGAGCGGGAAAGTGGCAGTTCTCTGGCAAATAAAATCGGGTTCATGCAAAGCCAGTATTAATTTGGCTTTTCCGTTGGAATGAAATGTTTTTGTTTTGGGTGGAAATTGCCCTGAGCAGTAATGAATTTCCCCCCTCTGTGCTGTGTGGCACCATAATTTAGCAGAGCGATAGATCACATAGGCTGACAATTTGAGTGTGCATATATTCTAATAGAAAGCTGATAAATATTAAATGGGCAACATTTAAAAGGGGCTCATTTTCCTTGCTTTTTAGTAGAGAGACGGAGCAATATTTTTCATAATGGCTGCTGGCAACATGAGACGTAGGGAGAAAAAAAAAACAACAACATAAAAAGCATTATTGAGGCCAATATTTATTCACGTTTATTCATCCAAATGAGTCTGTTAGCAAAAGAGATATCACAGACGTGGGGAGTAGTTAGTTTTGCAAAGCTCAGAGCTCTCTGGCATGTGACAATACCCACTGCTGCATTTCAAAGCATCGATCACCCGTCACCACAAACCCGTGGTGATTTTGCCTTCTTCCTTTTGTGTTGAAATGTTTACACGGCCACTCTCTTGTTGTCGTTGTGATCAGTTCTTGCTTTCGTATGAAGTTACAGTCAAAATATGCCAGTGTTTGTCTGCTGAAACAGCTCTCAGCAAAACCATTGTGCCTTCAAAATATGTCACGCCATGTTGTTTTTTTGGGGTGTTTGAAAATTAGTTTTAGAAACCGGGATGCATTTGGAATGCTTAGATGTGTTGGCATATTCCTCTTTCATGTCATCTTCATGGTAAAACATATTTACAAATCAACGCAGTTACTTTCTGGATGAACAGCTGGAGTGTCAAAAGCAAAGTAATCAAAGCGGCTGCGGGAGCTTTTGTTTTTCTGTCTTATTTATACTAATTTTCTCACAAATTAATTTGGAATGCTGCTCTACATAGCTGTGTCGAAACACACGCGCCTTCTGCACAGCCCGTTCAGGGCGGGAATGCTAGACCTTTAAACTGGTGGCAGAGGTAAAGTCTCAGAGCTGGATCGGCATCTGTGTCAAAATCACACAACCCGTTCTAACTTATCTATTATAACAACAAGCACAGACCAGTACAAACAAAGTGACAGATCATGTATGTCCAGTCCAAGTGAGAATTATTGGTTCATAAACACGCCATACATTGGTTGACTTTTGTTTGTGGATGTTAACGGTTGATGATAAGGTTCTGTTCATTAAGATTTGATCATGGTTGCAGACAGGCTACTGCCAAATCTGTGAGTTGAGCAACATCTTGCAAGGTTGAATAAACTGCCATAATAGTACCCCTTTCATGACTCTCCTTTCGAAAATAGCCTTTCCTGTCTTACCATATGAGAATCTGGGCAAATGTATACGGAATACGTTCCTGCTGTATACCTGCGGCATCATTTTTGCAAACAAAAGCACAATGCCAGTTTTGACAGACAGTGATGTATACACTTCTGTTGCCTGCAGCGAGTTTTGGATAAGGCTGTATAGACAGACAACTGCAAAAGAAACAATTCTGGAGATGGACAGTGACGTAGACAGGGGAAAAAACATTGAAATGATGTTTATTTGCATTGTAGAGAAGCCCAAATTCATTGTTTGAATTATTTCATTTGATGTGAATTCATCAAAATACCCACAAAGGATCACTGCTTTTACTTGTTCAAGCATCTTCTTCAAATCACTGACTGACCCTCTTCCCTGCTGCCTTCACGTGGCCGTAGGGGTTTTACTAGTTGGCTTTGACGCCGTACACAAGCAATTGTGGATGACAGATGGCAAGAATCAACTTTTTAATCTTGGCTTGTCTGCTTTACTGTTATTACGCCATAATAACATGAAAGATTATGACTTTGTGTTTATCTAAATCCTACGGGTTAGAGATTATGCTTTTGAAGGAAGGGTCAGGTGAAAAAAAAAATCAAAGGACAAGAACTGAACATTGTGTTATATTAAGAAAAAAAAGAAAAAGAAATGTTTTATGAAATGGAAACTGCAAATAAAAAGCAGACCAGTACAGCATGTGTCCCTGAAGACCAGCTCGTCATGAACATCGTTGCTAATTAGAACATTGATTATTGTAGCCATGTAAGCTTTTTGGTGCTGAGGAGCTAATATAATTGTAAATGTGTCACGACTGATCAATGACTGGAGACAAAACTAATTGAATTCTAAATGTATAATAATGACAGTGGAAAAAAAAGACGTATAAACACCATGCTTCATATTTCTTTGCTCAAATGGCACCTTTCTCTCTCTCTCTCTCGCCTTATATATTCAGGGCCACGCGATGAGCACATTCTGATAAAAGCATTTGTCAAATATTACCATCTCCTTTTCTCTCTGTTCCCCATCTCCACCTCCTCAGTCTCCATTTACCGCAGCAATGGCCTTCGGCCACACAAACCACTCTGCCTGTGTCGCTCTAAATGGCACCTAACTCCAGATTACACAAACCTATGGGTGAGATGATATTTCTTTTGTCTGGTCCAAGAATAGAGACCTGTGAGCTCCTGCAAGCATCATTTGGCCCGGCTAAATTACCATGACAAGGAGATGAGCCAAACGAACAGTGCCTCGGCTTATCTGTGAGAGAGAGTTGCACTTTAAAGGGCTTTAATGGAACCAATTATTAGGAGGATCTCTTCACCGTCTGCTCCTGCTGCCACTTGATTGTTCTCGTTATAAATGTCCGTCCTTCCCTTGACAGAGTTGGTCACCATCCCCATCGCCAGCCCGCCTCACTCTTCATCTCTCGCTCTCTTGTATAGAGATGAGAAGGTCAATAGACTACTCTTCACAGCTCTTGCACCTTTTCCATATTGCTTAATTAGGCCAGGCAGCATGTAAAAATGAAGCTGATAGGTTGATACTTCCTCCCGCTCCTTCTCTCACACACACACACACTGAACACACTCATACTGTGTTGGACTGACCGGATGTTTCTCACAGGTAAAGCAGCGCGGGGAATATAGAGGATAGTGCTTCGTCTCTCCGAACTGTCAGTTTACAGTGTCTGCAGCTGGCACTTGACATGTGACATAGTAGTGGGGCACCGGACGACACGTCCTCAACTTCGAGGGAGCACCACCCTCGCCGTCGGTGTCAGCGGTGGAAGAAGGGATGGAGAGAAACAGGCTGCGGTGGAGAACAGAGGAAAAAGGCCATTAGAGCCGTTGACATTTTCTTCATGCTTGAAATCCTCAAGTTGTTCTACTGAGAACCAGTCGATTCAAGTACTAATTAGCAATCAGAAGAGTGTCGTGGCTTCACTGGTAATTGTGTATGTGCATGTGTGTGAAGTTATCCCACAGCCGGCCTAATGTGGATACTGTTCCCCCTCTTTGCCTCTCCTCAGCTGTTATGCGACCATTGCTGGAGCATAAGTCATAAACCTTCAGCTGGAAACTCTTTGACAAAACAAAACTGCATCAGACTCTACTTTTCACACTTCCATCAGCAAACCACTATAGCACTTGGATAATGACACGTCTTTTTGCCACACTTTCCAAGCCATTGTGTTTTAAAAGGCAGTTGGAAAAGAAAATTGTTTTCTCAGTCATTTACCGTCATTTGTCCGAGACGCATCGAGTGGCTGGTGTGAGACAATGCATTGGATTTTTGACAGTAAGCTTTAATTGAAGCTGTCTCCGGGGAGGGGCTGAGAGGCTGTGTGAGCGTGCGTGAGGCTGAAGACGAAAACACACAATCTAGTATTACCACTACCCCACAGTCACCCCTCTGACCTCAGAATGAGGCCTCCATTGGGCTCGAGAGGTGTTTCATGAGGAAATCTGACTAGTAGCTGTGTGTATCTACCTTCCTCTGTATTCTCCTAGCTCACTTCTCACTTAGCAGTCATTCATGTTTTATTGTACCTCCAAGTTTCAATGCTTTCTGGTTCTTTGAGGCCTCTATGGGTTGTTGCTCTATGCTTGTGGACCGTGTGTCCCTGAACCATGTTCTGAAACTCTGCCACTTGCACTGTTTACCTTTTATTAAGGGTAAAAGTGTGAGAGAGGCAGTGGAGTGAAACAGACGTGGCTCTTGGACTGATCTGTTGTCAGTGCAACATCCTAGACCCCATTTTGAATGAACCGTCCACCTGCTCGCACCTCTCCTCCTACCTGTGCACCCTGCATTCAGAACCTGGCACTGAAATACCTCACACGTGACAAGTAGATTTCAATTTCAGGACTGCTTGTGCTAGTCTTTTGCACCACCGCCAAAAAAAATGAAGCCCTCATAGCAAACAGCGATTACATTTTCAAAACATGACAGTGAGTATACAGGACACCCGTCCTTGTCCATTTAATGGCAAACACAAAGACATCCTCACGATCAGTCTAATCTGCGACACATATCTTTTGATATACTGACATTGTGGCCACTCGGACCCTAAAGAGACCGAGGAGTCCACTATGGCAGATCAACAGGGTTGTGACAGTAGCAACAGAGGGGGCTAAAACATCCATGTGCCTGTTAGCAGTGATGCTAGCAGTGGCCCATGCTGCAAGGCAGGATCCAGTAGGAGAAATTAGGAGAGCATGTGGAGGATTTAGAGATGATTTTGAAAATACATGGGTAATCATACAGTTGAAATGCTAAATAGACTGTATTGATAAAGCACTTTTAACAACTACTCAAAGTGCTTCACTCTACAAGTCACATCCACCCATTCACAGTTTCTTACCTAAGGACACCTAAACTTTGAGACACCCTCTTTTTAATAGTGTTAAGTGTTAAGGATTCTTGATGATTGTTTAACTCATCATTCAATTGTACAATGAGTAATGTGTTTGTGAATATGATGATTATGTTGATGATAGCAATAATTAATGCAATATGGCATGCGAATGAGAGAGTGCATGCCGTGCATATTTTGGTTTACTGCATGCTGCCAAGTTGTTGTTGGTTTTGAAATGCTTTGTGCAAGTGTGCAATTGTACTGTGTAACATGTGGATAGATAAAAACTTGTGGGAACCGACATGTTTGAATTATGTATAGGTCTGCATCTGCAGTTAGGACTAAACTGTCACATCAGATTCAGCAACATATTCTGCTTATGTAGCAGCTGCGGTAAATATGGAATTATTTATGTGAAATGTTCTTTGCTTATAGGCGTTGGAGCAAAAGGTTGTGTCCAGTGGGCTCAAGGCATTGAGGAAATGGATCTGTGGTAAGCTGAATTGTACATAATGTGCATGCTTTTTCACCTCACCGTCTCCCTCTCTGTCTTTTACCCTTGAATTGTAAAATTACAAATGCCAGACAAGGCTGGGGGATAGTGTTTTTAATTTTTGTGATGTGAACCTTAGTTTCCCACAATAGCACACCCTTGGAAAAAAGTTTGAGGGAGATGGTGCTTTGGGGGCACAGGGTGATAAGGGTGAGGATGTACCTAGCCGGGGGCATTAGACAGGAAACAGGGAGCAACCCACCTGTCTTATCAACTTTCTTTTGCTTTTTAATCAGAGAAAAAAAAAAGGTTGGTAAATGTTTATTCTGCTTGATGTCTTAGGGTCAGAACATGGCAAAATTACTTAAGAGCTGGCAAGTAGACGGTCAGGGAGGCAGCCAGACACACTCTCAGTAAGTGCAAGTTAAAGAGACACCACAAAAGGTTGCTTTACAAAGCATTTGCTGTTCCAGGCATGTGTGTCTTTTTGCTCAATTTATGGACCTGCTGTTTTAGGGCATTTTTAGATTAGTCTGTACTGGGAATATCTCATTCCATGTCTTACTGTGTGGGGCTCATTAAAGCTGGGAACGAGCCCCTCTCATTGGCCCGAGGTGCAATAACCGCCAATCAGGTGATTTGGAGCCATTTCAGAATACAGGTACATTAAAATGGCTTTGCATCAAGTTAATACGCAGGGTCTGTTCGGCAACACTGGCCTGATAGCGTGATTCATCTCTGATGGCTTTTAGAAATAAACATAAAAATATATTCTGGTAATGACTCCGGTGTCGTCAAGAAAGAGGGCTGATGCTGTGGTTAAATGCATGAATGCATGCTTGTATTATTTCCAGTATGTGTTGGATCTATGGTGGCAATTATGCTTTCATTTCCACTCAACTGCACTGTGTGTGGTACTAAGTGTCAGACCAAGTCATTAAGTTGGAGTTTGGACCAAGGAGTAGCAGAGTCCTGTGTGTTTGTTTGTCAGTGTTTTTCCTGAGGTTTATGGTCTGTATTTGAATACGACAGTTGGGTCAGAGCTGAGCATATTACTTTGTGTGCGTGTGCGTGTGCGTGTTTGTGTCTATTTGTTTTTCTATCTTTGTGAGGCGCAACGCAGGCTCTCTTCTTGTGGACATTTACACTATGAAAGAGGTTGTTTTAGACGCACAATCGGAGTTAGGTTGTGTTGCAAATACGACACTATACTATGTTAATGTCCGATTTGGTATTGTTATACAAATGTCCAGTGCAGTCCAGTGCTAGCTCCTGTCTTTGCACATGAGCACCGTGGCTATACTTTGTGGACTTGTGTTTGTGCATGCGTGTATTGTTTTTATTAATTTTTTTTGCATACGTGTATTAAATGTTTTCGTGCTTGTGCGTAGCCATGTCTCTGTGTACGCCGCTGTGTATACTGTAAGTGTGTCTTGCATTGTGTTTGTTCAGCTCTTGGAGGACGTGACCTGTGTGGGTAAGGATAGTGTTTAGGGAGGCGAATTGGGAGGAGGCCAGCCTTCTCATTAGCGGGGCAGATGTGAGGTCGCTCTGACCAGATTGCTAGCCACTTCCTTAAAAAAACAGCTCACCAATGACCTGGCGTGAGACTAATGGTGGGGGGAGGTAGGCAATGGAAATGTCCTGTGTTCCTGACATATTGTGAATAGCCACCAGGCAGGGGAAAGCCAGCAGTCTTAACCCACCTCAGAGGCCACTGGACACTGACCCCCCCCCCCCCCCCCCCCCCCCTCCTCTCTCTCTCTCTCTCTCTCTCTCTCCCTGTCTTCACAACAACATCCTTGTACAAGAACGACGGTCAAAAATAACACAAGCGGAAAACTGCAATGAGCTGCTACTTTATCCCTCCTGGACCCCTCCTGGGACGATTAGCAATCCAAACTGAAAGAGAAGGAGGACAGGAGGAGAGGGAGGGAGCGAAGGTGGGCGAAGGGGAGAAGAAAGGACAGGCATGGAACCAATTTCACCACAATTTTCATCCCTTTAGAAATGCTTGTTCATGAAATGATGAGGAGGCCATTAGAACAACAGATTAAGTAATTACAGACCTAAGGCCAAATCACAGTCTCTCGTTCCCTTTCTTCTCCTTTCCTCTAATGGCAAAGTCAAGATGGCTGCCAGTTACAGGAGCATGTGAGGTGAGATCTTGATGTGGGACTTCAACCGGCTCTCAATGAAATACAGTATGAAATACATGCACTGCGATTTTTAAGGCAATTAATTATTCATGTTTTGCACCATCTGTTCTTTAATATCACATGTATAAAAGATAGCACATTTAGCCTGTATGTTTGACTTCTGAAGTCCGTTGGAGCCAAGGCAATGTGGTGACCAATAATTAAATGCAACATCAATGAGTCATTCTGAAGAGGCTGTGGGCAGAAAGAGAAATGCCTTTCGGTTGGCAGAATTATAGCCACTCACTCAAGCAGTAGGGGAGAGTGGGGTTGCTTCCCAGCAGTGCTTATTGCTGTCTGTCTGTGTGTGTGTGTGTGTGTGTGTGTGTAAGACACCAGCTAGCAGGTAGACAGGTCACACCGTCAAGCAGGGAGCAAGTGCGTGGAAAGAGGGGTCAAGGGCGAATAAATTGCCCGACCATTCTTTTTGAGATGACAAACACGTGCTCCTGCCAGAAGGGAACCATTAAAAATAATTTACACAAGCTTTATGTTGGCTGAGCTCTTTTTGATGCAGTGTTTCCCCTGGCAATTATGGCTATGGCGCAGCTCCAGCCATATGGCCAGCCGGGCAGTGGGCCGTGAGGCTCAGGAATACCTGGGTGGTTAATTAAGAGCTGTTGCCAGGGCCATAGGAGGCCAGTCTCAGATCTTCCACACCCCCACCACAACCACCACCACCACCGTCTCTGCTAACACTCTCGCTTCCTCCTCGAGCAGACCCTCCACTGTGACCTACTGTTGTCTCTACTCGCTCACAAGCAGCAGCCACCGGGGACAGGGAGAGGCCACCGGTAATTATTTGAGATAACATCCCCCGAGTTGAGGTGGGATATGCGAGACAGGATAAAAACTATGTGCTGTGTAGCGGCTGCATTTTTCTGTGCTTGGATGTGTGTGTGTGTGTGTGTGCGCATGTGCACATATGTGCGCGCATGCCCGTGTGAAGTGTGTATACTGCAAAGCAAAAAAGGTCAACATTTCCACTTTCCTTCCAGAGTGAGTGTAATGCTTCTTTAGAATGGAGAACAACGTGGCCGTGGTTTTCATAAATACCTCATTCTGAATTCAGACATTTACTGTACTCTGCTCTCGGTGACCAGACCAATTTGAATAAACTATTCTCACTTGTCATGGAGCAGTCGCCTCACTTTGATTGACATGTACATTTTTCAGTGACTGTGAAAAAAAAAAAGGAAATTTGAATATAAAGCATTGGGGCATTTAAGAAAATAAATAATGTGCTGTAATAAATAATCATATTTTTTATAGTGTGATCAGAAAAAAAAGGCCTACTTTATTCTGGTAATATGTGCAGTAATGGCTGGTCAGAATACACTCACAGCCTATAATCGCATCATTTCCACTGTCATTTGACTTCATATGGTGTTATCAAAGCCTCTGCCTTTTAAATATTTTTTTTAAATGCAGAAAAAAACACAATAACTGACTTATTTTCACAACCTTTGTAAACCTTGATAGTTTGAAATCAAAATGATTTCCACTTGTCATCCTCTATCTATTGACCTTAACATGTTGTCATAACATATAGCTTTGACCTTGGCTGAGGTCTTCACAAGCCCCCTGTCTAAACATATTGATATTCATAAAAGCACTATCACTCAATCAATCTGTTAGACAGAGATCTAATACAGTATAATGAAGCAATAATGAGGAATTTTTCTCTTGTTAAAATGTCATTTATGTAATGAATAAAAGATGATGGGTTCAGCTGTCTCTGATTTTTCTCAATCAGTCTTTTTTTTTTGCTTTATAGCCTGTACACTAACAATGGCGTCATTGGCAAACATTGTCCCAATAATCAGCCAAAATTGCCTCATGTTTCCACTGTATAAACAATCATTAGGATGTTGTTTTGTTCATTCGTTTCGCCTCAGCCTTTCATTTGCGAACAGTGGCTGCGACGTAAACACTGACAGCTACTAATCTAAATCTGTGATAGTTCAGAATGTCCTGATTGTGACAGCATAGCAAGGCAAACACAGCAAATACATTGGTGACTGTGTGTGTGTGTGTGTGTCAGGAACCCCCTGCTGACTCTCCACCTCATCTCCATATTACTTTATGGGAAATGTAAATGGGTACATGATTATCTTTACACGGACCCAAGCAGGAAATGGGATCCCACCCTTCACTGTGACTAAAGAAGAGAGGGAAATGTTATGGTACACATTATAAATGACTTATGCGTGGAGAGTATGGCATCTTTTCCTTGATAACCTCTCCTGTATGCTTTTGCATGCTCGCTTTTCAACTGAGATTCGGCAAGGTCCCGCTGGTGCAGTGTTCTCCCCCTGTACCCCTCTACACAATAAACAGCATTATCCGTCGGCCTGTCTGCGTTCAGTTTTTCAACCGTTTACACTGACCCGTTGTCTTATGGTAATACATCCCACTGAATGAAGGGTGATATACTAGAGGCTGAATAATTGGTCATTTTGGTTGCAAGCTCCCCTGCTTCACATTATAGTGATAATGAAGGCCTTCTGAATATGGTGATGTGTGTCTCCATGTGCATCTGTGATGCATGTGTGGGTGTGTGTGTGTGTGTGCGTGTGTGTGTTGCTGAGGTGTCTCCTGAGTCAGGGATTATTGCTGATAGATTATTTCTTCAGCCCCCTCGTTATCACTGGATCAAACAGACATGTGACCCGCACTTCATCACTCCATTCATCCTCCTCTTAAACTGAGCTCTGGAGACCTGCAGACAAGGCTGCTGGAACCGAATATATAGGCCTGGGTTGAGACCATGGGTCCATAATACCGCTGCGCTGGGACCCCTTTGCATAATTGTAAACTATGCGCGTGTGTAATATATCTTTACCAGTATTAAGAATTTGGTCATACAGCCGAGGAAGCCCCATTTGAAAATGGGGCATGTGGATGATTTTTAAATCACTTCCCATCCATCTGTGTCATTCTGTTTACAGTGAGGTAGAAACACTGGAGGTTTTAAAAGAGATGGCTCTTTAAAATATTACCCTCGTCTCCTCCGCTCCGTTCTGGCCTCAACCGTCCACACTCATGTTCCAGTCCCTGTTATTATGTGATATTTTCGTCACCTGTCCTCATTACTAGTTGAAGGACAGGCCCTTTGATGCTCATTAGCGAGCGCCCCCGTGTCAGCAATGCAGACTAGTCGTAGGGAGGTGGCGCGGGCCGCGGCTATGAGAGACTGTGATGTCAGCCAACCTGTGTACACCATGACAGTGGTGACACCCAGCCGGTCCTCCTTTTGTCAGGGGGCCCTAACGAGGTCATCACTGTCCCCGAGACAGGGGTCACCCTTACATTTGACCCCTGTCCCTCCCCGCGCTGTAATGTCACCAACTCCCCCCGTCACCTGCCCAGCGGCGTCCCCGTGCCGCTCTCCCTCATTGGCTGGTGGCATGCCGAGCTGTCAAGCAAGTGGGCAGTGTGTGTGGAAATCAAGGTGGGTTGATGTCTTTTAATGAGACAGACGTAGAGCCCCGCTAATGTCCCCGCCTTCGTTAAGCGGGACCCAGCTGCAGCCTGTCAGCCCCCTTGTTAAGCGCAGCCCTGGTCGGACGGCCACGCAGGGCACTCCGGCTGTCTGTCCATCAGTCGGTCAGCTCTCCTCCTCTCTCCCCTCGGTGGAGCCTCAGTCTCCAGGGTGGAAAGCGAGCTATGTTTGCCTGATGGCGTGGTACCGTATGTCAGGGCTGTACTCTCTGCCGCTCTCCCCGGATGCTGGGAGGTGGTTGGCTAATGATCCGCCGGCAGGGCTTTTGGGCGCTCCGCGGCATTTTGTTTCCTGATTAGAATGCAGCGGCGGCCTTTGTCAACAGCAATGTCAGCCGCTGTAAGGACAAAGCATTGTTACCAGGAGCATAATTAAATCTGTATCCTGTGAATCTGCCACCTGTGTTGACCAGGCAGTCAGGGATTCAGAGATGTGTTTTTCACGTCCCACTCTGTGTTTTGTGTTTATTCACTCCCTCCTCCTACCTCAGTATTTGCTGCTAATATACTATGCAACAGGCAGCCAGTCACAACAGCAAAAGCATGGAATCTTGTTTTTTTTGGAATCCTTTTTTTCAATAATGCAAATAGTATCAAACACAAATTAGAAATATAAATATCCTTTAAAAAGAAAATTAAGCTAGACTTTTATTTTTCTTCAGTTGCAGTCTGCAGTATCAAAGCCCCGAATGTAATTACTTTTATAGTGATTGATAACTTCACAAATTGCCATTTACTAATTACTAACATTATTTTAAATTTCAATTAATATGCATATTTGTTAATATATAGTATATATACTAACAAATTCATAAAATATTTTATTATTACATTCACCCTGCATGTATCCATACTTTATTCATCTATCGCAACCTTGTTATAAAAGACTACAGTTATCTGTCTCATCAAATACACAGTGACATGTAAGTCAGCGCTAACCAGACCATTAAAAGCAACAGCAGTCCCTGGGATATGGACTGGTCAGAAATTAATTGGCCCCATGGCTGTTTGAAAGCGCAGCAGAGAAAACAACTCCATGGAGTGTATCAGGATTTCCCACATAAAATACGTCAATTTCCCCCCCGCTCAAACCAGTGGAGCAATAATGACCCCATGGTGCTGTAGAGTGGTGTGACAACACAAATGACACTACACTGTGTGCTAATGACATGGGATGTAGTCGCTGGGTAAACATGGCAATTAAACAACAGTCTCAGACTGAGTGGGGCACACAGAGAACCTTCATAGACCCCATTGTGTCTTTGTCTTAGCTCTCTCTCTCTCTCTCTCTCTCTCTCTCTCTCTCTCTTACTCTGCAAGACATTTGCATGCTGGAGGCATAATTGGCTGGTCTCATGGTGGCGGTGGCAGTATTCCTAGAACGAGGACATCTCAATGCACCTCACACGTCCTCACTGTCACCAGGCTCGCTGCTGAAAGCCTTACTGACACAAACACAGCAACACAGAATGCTCCCACAATGGCAGCCATGTCTGCTCCCACTCAAACTACACCCTGTGACAAGAAGGAGCTGAACTAAGCACATTTCTCTTCCCCCCTCTTGCAGTTTCCAAAGTTCAGGATTACCGTCAGCATGCAGGATCTCTGCTGGAGAAGTTTTCTGTTTTTTTGCTTGGAGTTTGGAGGGTGACAATATAGCCGTAGCAGTTTGCTAGAGGAAACTCATGTTGAGTTTGGATGTGCAGGCAACACTCAAACACGCAGTGACTTATAAGTGGCACATTTTGTATGCATGATGGACTGAATTCAAATCTCTTGTCAACAGGAATGTAGACCACCAATGTGTTACATGTTCCCTATTTCAGAAAAGACAATGTGACAAATTATGGTGAGTTTGTTTCTTCAACAGTCCTCCGAATGAATCTCCTTCCATTATTCCAAATTAGGTTGAGTATGCGTGGCCGCCCACAGGTGACGCTGCAGAGTGCCACAGTAGCCAACACTTTCTCGTCACATTGATAGAGTACCCCTGCCAGAGCCTTATTTCATTCATCCGTAGAACAATTAGCAATGCTGAGCAGTTTTGCAATTAACAGCCTCATAACCGTCACATGCCCCAATTTTAAATCAGCAGGAGTAATATCTGTTTTAGAGCAAAGTTTAATTACAAAGTAAAGCATTTGCATTGCAGTGATTACCATTTTTAAATGACATTATTATTAATTTGTTCATTTTTTAAAATGCCACAACCTCTACAGCCAGGCCCCCTCCCCTCGGCAAGAGATTGGTTTTGGCAGGGTTTGTGTGTAACAGTCACACTCACAGAGAGAAATTACACAGAATCTGATAACAATGCATTTAAAGCGTGGCTTTACCCCTGAGTGGTGATAGAGAAATAAAGTTTTAGGTGACTGAATGAATGACCGGCGGTGCCAGGGGAATAGCATTCACTTCAGGCTTGATATTCTCCATCAAACTGCAGCATACTCTTGTGAACAAACAGTCTGTCTAAAACTCTAAATGGGCTCAGTCAAAATGGATGCTAGAGCCCAGTCAAGGCTTAAATCATCTTTCTGCTGAGCTCAAAAGAGAAGCGTCGAAGCCAGAAAATAAAAGAGACGGGCTGATGGGATCTGGCGCAAACACATTCCCACCTTTCCAATCTTATTTTCGTCTCTCGCCTTCTGCCTGGTTCCCTTGCAGGGGCTTAGTGTACTTTTTGTGTCCCAGTGCGTACAAAGTCTATCAGAATGCATTTGTTTCAGGGAGCCCCCATTCACTTTCAAAGGGTTAAACAGACCATTCACCAGCCTGTCAACATTCCCTGGCCCGCCTCACGGAAAAGTCTGCTCGAGTTTTGTTCGCGATCAACACTTGTCTCCTCGGCCCGTTGTTGCTTGCGTCGTGTAATATCCATGACAATCGTGTTGGGCTTTTCAGGGGGCTCTGTAGCACCCATTCTGTGGGGCCACTTTCAGGCCATAAAGAGCTTTATTTGTGTGGATTTGAAAGAGTCATGTGAAGTGCCCTTAGGCTGGAATCCTCTTCAGAGGGTCACCGCTGTCTCAATAGGCTTCACACTCACAGGCGGCCATCAGTACTGCCCTCACGTTCTTATGAAGCAACATCAACGGCACTGCTGCAAGACTTCTGAAAGTCTTCTAAAAGGTGCACTGCAGGCAGAAGCAGAGGGGGGTAAGGAAGACGAGGAAAGAAGGGTGATGCAGGCTGAGAGACAGGCCCAGGGAGGGGGATAACAGCCTGCAGCGGGAGGGGGTGAAGAGCAAAAGTGAAAGAAAAGGAACATTTTTGTGGTTGGATGAGAATGATGAGCACAGTATTTTAAGCTCTTGACTCGGCTGGGTTTCTAACATCAGCAACACTGCAATCCCTCCTGACCACCAACCCATCTCTCCAGCCCACCAGAGTCTGAAGTGTGTGGACAAACACGAACCACACAGCAGCCAAAGGCGCTGAGGGCCGGGGCGTGGGAAGTGAGAGAGGTCCAATGGCGTATCTATTTCCACGGACCATATGGAAATTGTGTTGTGTGCGCAGCGGATACGTTAGATAGTGGTGACCCTAACGGCCAAGTGTGTGTATGCTGAATGGTAAACAGTGTGGAGCGGGGCGTCACCCTGACCCCCGGCATATGGGTATCCATTCTGAAGGAGGGCTTTCAGACACACAGCCATGCTGCCAGGCAGGCCCTAGGGACTTTGATTTGTTAATGAATTGCTCTATTGGCTTGCATCTTCGCCTGCTTCATTAGAAGACACCAACAGCACACCAACCTGTTTTCTTTCTTTGTTTTTTTTTTAGGTTTACTGTGATGGCAGAACAGGGGGAGAAATACAGAATGCTATCTTATATCTGACTTAAATCTTCAGATTTGTCATCTGTTTTTTCCCCCTCTTCTGTGGCTGCTATTCTTAAGCTCAACTAATTTGTATTGTGGCAATTTAAGACAACTCTTCAGTGCTCAGTGATGCAAGAGAACAAACCTAATGCCCCGCTCCCCCGCCTCCCTGTCCCACCACCCCCACCCCACCCTCACACCCACGTATCAGGCAGGCCATGGCCCAGGACCAGCCTCCTCTAAATCTATTTCCCAGTCCCTCCCCAGCCCTCATTACCATGTGGAGACAATAATGGTTTTGTCAGGACGATACCTGCTTTACAAGTAGCAGATTATTGTGTCCCGCCAGTGTTAACACAACAAGTACAAGCCCTCTGTCTGTGGCCATTCCACCGGCTGTCAGCACTCATCCATAATGGCAGTGTCACACCATAACACACGGCACACAAAGACGTGTGACCCTCCAGCTACATACACAAAGACATACAGCTCGGTAAGGCTTACACAGCATATGGCGGCAGCATTATGGCACTTGGTTCTTCCACAACCCGCCCCAGAGCCAAAAACTTCCTGCCCTTTGTCCAGAAAATGTGTTGCCCATGGTTGCTAGGCCACACAGTGCCATGGTTGTGCACCAATTACACCATACTTCACCAGGAGTGCCATCTGCATGCCAAATGGGCCATTCTGTCTGGGCATTCTGGTGCAATAGGTGTGAATGTCATGGGCCTAAGAGTGTATCAAAGACCGCAGGAGTCTTGTACTACGTGTGTTCGTTTCCCCCCCCCCCAACATTTGTGTCTATGTGTGACTTTTTTCTTTCTCTATATACGGCATGCAGACATGTAAATATGACATTGAACATGAAATACAGCTTCTGCATTGCTACTGTGTAGGTCACTGTTGCCAACAGCAGAAAAAAAAAGCAAATAAAGAAAGAACACTATCCCACATCTAATCACGTTGAACTTCCAGTGACATCTGGATACATGGGCAATTCAGAGAGTGTTTTTCATTCCTTAAACCGACACAATGGTGAATGTGTGTTTTGCAGCGGCTAAGGGCTTTTATCAAGTCCTTGTGTCTCACAGGCTCTATTGACAATGACTCATGCAATACCTTTGCTAACACTGTCCGAAAACAGCACGAGAGGAAGTGTAGCAGACTTCGACAGCCTTTTATCACTATTGCAGACATTAGGAGTCGTCATAGGATTTGCAAAACTGTATTTTTCTATATCTAAAGGAAATTGCTGATATTTTTCCAAAAAAATAAATCAATTGATGGTCTTTCCATGTGTGTCAGTATATTTAATTAATGTGAAATATTGCCAATGCTGAAAAGTACAGTAAAAACGACTTTCCTGAATGATTGATGTTAGTCTCGCCATTGAAACGGCGAGCTGGACTTATTTAACTTATGAATGCAGGCCAGCTGAAGGAACTTCCTGTGACTGTATATGTGAGGAGGCAGTGGGTCAGCTGGAGGAGCTTCCTGCCCGCAGCAGAGTGATGGACGCCCGCTGTGTGGGTATAACATGGCAGGCCAGGTCTATTGTCTGGAAAGAGGATGTGCTCTGGTGTTGTCTCGGCTCCGGGCCGGGGCACACTGCGTATGACGCATGAAAACTCTCACTGGCTAGACCCAAAGAATCTGGGTGTGGCTATGAGTTGTGGCCTTGCTTGGTGAGATTGTGTCCGGAGAGGAGTTATTATCTATTTATTTTTATCAGCAGGTCACTCTTTTGCAATAGGTGTTACATGATGTTTCTAACCTGATTAAAATACACATTTTATTTATGTTTGGAAAATTATATTTATTATCTTATTTGCCATTTTACTATTTTGTGATTAGGCTGGAGACATACTAGTGTTTTTTTCACATGTTCGTGTAGATAATAGATAGATAGATAGATAGATAAATAGATAGATATATAAATATTTCCTTTATTTATCCCAAGCCGGGAAATTCCGGTGTAACAGCAGCATGTTTCACACAGCAATCTTGAAAAAATATATACAATATATACACAAACCAATGTAAAAATATGTGAATGCAAAAAATACAGAGAATAAGAATTATAAATATAAAGAATTTATAATCAGATGTGGTGTGAGAATAATAATAATTATTATTAACTTGCTATGTACTAAGTATTCCACTACTGAAGGACACAGGACAGAGCTCCGACTGTATAATTACGGATTTGCATTGTGTGAATAAAAATCACGGCGACACTGGAGGAGGTTAGCCTTTGGGTACTCCTGAGAATACGGCATTAAAATCAATTGCGGTGCCAATCGAACCTCATATCTCAGGCCCTTGAATGCTCAAATTCAGACATTGAAATTGTCAAGTATTTTCTGTGTTGTCCTATAATTTGTGTCCCCAGTTTAAAGTTTTAGTTTAAAATAATGGCCAAAACATACATTGGCCAGTTCAGACAGACACCAACTAACTGCATCTTGCTGACGGAAGACTGACTTTTATTGCACCGGAAACAGTTAAACGGTGATTGAAAGTGTGGCTGACTTCCTGTCAGTTGTCAAACGTAAAGCAAAGCTTGTTTTTGATTTCCAAAAAGCCGGTATTTTGAAAATGCCTTCACCTTTTGAAGAGTGAAGGTTTATATCCAAAATACTGTAGAGACCCAGGGCCAGGGCCGGCCCAAGGCTTTCTGAGGCCCTAAGCGGAATTTGATTTGGGGGCCCCAGCCACTGTGCCGCCACCATTGACTGTTTGCACACCTGCTGTCACTCAAACACAGATGATCAATTTTAATAGTTGCCGCCTTGTCGCTCTGACAGATACATTGGGAATTAATTGAACTGATAGCATTAGGAAATTAGCATAACATAATATTACGATGTTGTATGATTTACATGATTGTGGCCATCTTGTGGCCACAGGGGCCCAAAGCAGGCACCGTGTTGGCTTATACCTGGGGCCGGCCAGGCCTTTTTTAGACACCAACTTGTGTTTTCACAACGCAATGCAGGACCAGTACAAATTAAAAGATAACATATCTACATTCATAGAGTGCCTTGGTTCTGTTGAGTCAAATTTGCCATTATTCCACATGAAAGGCAGCTCATGGTTTATGTTCATACAGTACTTATCAGTGGGCGCTGACAGCACATGCCAGATATTGTTCATACAGTAGATGGTGCCCATGTGAGTTTGGGTGGACTGGAAACATTCACCGAACACACAGAACAATTAGGCAGGCAGAATAACAGGGAGAGACTGAGCTGAGCTACCCGACGGGGGCAGCGGTTTCAACAGAGCTGCAACAGAAACAGTTGGATTTCATTTTGCATGCTGCTTGTAGAAATCTCAATATTTATCCAGTTTGTCTGGCCGTGGCACCTGCTGAGGGAGACATTAGTCATTTGTAAGTATTAACATGGGCATCCCCTCTTCCCTCATCCTCTCTGTCTCCCTCCGTCTCCTTCTCCCCCCCCCCTGCACTCTCACTCCCTCCCTCTGTGAGTACACTGTC
Organism: Scophthalmus maximus; assembly: GCF_022379125.1. Taxonomy (NCBI): domain Eukaryota; kingdom Metazoa; phylum Chordata; class Actinopteri; order Pleuronectiformes; family Scophthalmidae; genus Scophthalmus; species Scophthalmus maximus. The sequence continues at coordinate 19,992,547 of NC_061518.1, read as the reverse complement.
AGTCATGTTGTAGCCTTTTAAATGTCATCCACTAACTGCGGAGAGCAGTCGCCCCACTTGACAGTTTTATTGGGAGATGTTGTGATGACGGTGATGAGAGAGAGAGAGAGAGAGAGAGAGAGAGAGAGAGGTAGGACTGGGGGGAGGCATCACTGAGTCAAATCAAATTAGAATAATCAGAGTGATGTGATTAATAGGAGTGCCATTGTGGGGTAATCATGCACAGCGATCATCACTGCGGTGGACTTCATATTAGCGTGCCCTGCAGTGAGGCTTTGATCTGGCGAGCATCAAATAAAGCTGGGCGTCAGGTTGTCACTTACTTAAAGTACACCTTCGCCTTGATGTCTTTTAGCCACACTAAAAATAGAGATGGAAGACAAAACGTGACAAAAGGCAGAGGTACAGTTGACAAATGATCATGACTGTGTGGCACCTGCTACTGTGAGCCACTCAGGAAGATCTACATTTCAATTTCTTAAGGTGGACTTAGAATCCTTAAGCACTGAGGCAAAGGGAACCAGAACAAAGCTAGAGTGCCAGAAAGGAAGACATCAAAGTGACATTAGCCCTAGCGACTTCTTTTACTCAGGTGTATGTCTGTCAAAGACAGTTGTGGTTGAAACACTGCGGCAGAAAATCACCAAGGAATTATTTATCCACCATCTCCCTCTGCAATTGTTCTGACTTTACTGCAAAACATCAGGATGAGATTTGGATGTTTGAATGTGCTACAACTTCACTGTGTCATCTTTCATTTCAGTTAGCAGTGCTTATTAATAGAAATAGGATAGATAGCAGATAATGGCCATGACTATTGTTACTGCTACTTCTACAGGAATAATGAAAAAACATTTTTGAATAAATAGCCATAGAAGGCCTCACCCGAATGTTGTCAAAAGAAAAACTTATAGATGTAGAGGCAAAGAAAAAAGAGACATTCAGGAGCTGTCATGAAACATGTAGTTGAGTTTGTGAAGGCTCAAGTGTCATGGAGGCCGTGCTTGGTCTCCGGAACACAGGGCTTGCCTCTCCTCCCACTACAGGAATACTGACATTTTCATTAAAAGGTCACCAATCTTTTCATGTATTCACCTCCGCTTTTAATGTGAATGGAAAGGTGAGCAAGAGAATGAAGAGAAGAGAAGCGAGTGAGAGGGAGAGAGAGAGAGGGAGAGAGAGTCAGTATTTGGACACAGACAGAGGTGAAGCAGGACTCTGAGAGATACAAGATCAAAAAGAGGAAAAGACCGAAGCGATCAGGTCTCAGACCAAGGTCAGAGCTATGAGGTACATATCCTCAGCTCTTATCTCATACAGATACGGAGCTTTGAATGGTTACATGGAGAATGATATGTCTAGTTGACTGCCCTTATAGCTCGTCCTGCACGGTGCACTGTCCATAAGGTTCTGGAGTCCTTGCAAACTGTCGGCGCTCACATTGAAATTTAAAAAACAGAAACAAAACAATTGTAATAATAGCGTTAATTGTGTTTGTTAATTAAAGTGTTTCTGACTCCGCAGCTAATAATATTCACTGGATCAGTTTTGCTCACTTCAAGGTTGTTTTTTAATGTTCCTCATAAAAGGACAGACTCAGACAAACAATTTCAATGGTAAGCCAACGAACTGTAATGCTGTGCATTTAAATCGGCATTAATATGTAAAATAATTCACAATTAGAATGTGAGGATATCCATTACTGAGCTAATACTTTGAAATAAATGCCAAAATAAAAGGGGGCCCTTTAGTTCTCTAATTTACTATGTCGACTGCATGAAGTTAAAAGATGGCCCCATTTAGCTGTTTAAATGAGGATGTAGAAATTTTTCCTCTGAAAATGGATTAAAATAATTTGGCGAGAATAATCATTTAAATAGCAATAAGGACCCAGAGTGTATCTATTGAGCATAAAATAATTTCAAGTATAAATTAAATAGCTTATTACCGCCTTTCATTTCCTTGAGGGACTCGTCTGCTCTCCTTTTTTCTCAGCCCCCTTGGTAGATGGGGTAATTTCTTTGGAGGCTGGTGGAATAAGCACCATGCGGCTGCATGTTCAGCAGGGAAAGTACATGAAAGTCTCCTGTTTTACACAGTGGATCTTATTCTCCATGCTGTCCATATTTCTGTCTGTCTGTCTGTCTGTCTTGGGACTAGTGCTAAAGCTCCTTATAGTTTAACAGTGGTAAAAGAGCAAAAAGAGACCTCATAACTGCAGCTCAATGTGACGCTCACGAATAAATCCAAGTCTAATCTTTTATGCCTTACCTGTCGGTAATCCTTCACTCAGTGCGCCCCTGCATTCTTTTACACATTGTCAATATGTCAGAGAATTGCTGCGATAGGTTAATTTCAACACCTGTCCGCTGATATTCACCCCAAAATGAAGTTGTGCAATAGTCTGGCCTGGGAATGTTTCAGCGCTGGAATGCAGTGTTCGGTGACTGAGGGGAGGGAAGCAGGGGGTGGACAGGCCCTGGCTCTGGTTGTGTGACGTCAGCGTGGTGGCATGGCAGAAAGCTGAGGGCCCGTTTGGCCCTGACAGCTGCGTTTGCCCACAGTAATGCACCCTGCCGGCCGGGGCCAAGGCCTCTCTCCTGCTGTCAGCACACCGATCGGCTTTCATGGATCATCTCTTATCTGCCGAATCTGTCATTGCAGAGGAGGGCTCCTTTTGGGGGGCTTTAAACCGTGCTGCCATGGTTCACAGGATCCAAGCCCCCCTTATGGAGACTTTACTCTTTCTCTTTTTTTCCCCTCATGCTGTCTTTTACCATCCACGTTCTGCTCTCTTTCTTTCTTTATCACTCCATCTTGCTCTCAGATGCATGCCTTCCCTGTCGGCCCATTTTTGTCTCTCCCGCCGTTTTTTGTTTTACGAGCGAGATCCAACCTGAGAGGCTGGGTGTGGGGAAAAGCTGGATGGTCGCGGTGTTTTGGACTAAGGGAGGATTCCGGGAGGGAAGAGGCTCTTGTTTGTTTGGACAGATGCACAGGCCCATCTGAACTTCTGTCAGTGATCAAAGGAGCCGATGATGTAGAACAGATTCATGGGCCATGTCTTATCAGCCCTTGCTGCGTCCCTCATCCATCATCCTGAGCCCTCGTCCATCTCATTCTGATGACGGCACCCTAAACAAGGTGCATTAATCACTGCCGCTCCCTTCTTTGGCCAGGTGGCCTCACACCCTGCAGACATACACGCAGGCTCGAGGGCTGAGGGTGTACCCCACACCGACCCTCGGGCAGCTTTGCTCTCTGGGTCTGCTCCTTTTCCACCACCAGCCACTGCTACTCTTTCAACAGGTCTGAAAAGCTCTTAGGGGAATTTAGTTGGTTAAAAGGAGAAGGGCTTCTACAAGTGCCGGAGATGGACAGGCTCATGTATACGTGCAGATGTATGCATGCATATACAACTGTACTTTAATTACACACACAAACATGGTTGAATCAAACGCAGAACGCACCATGATGGCCTTTTGGTGTTGATATCCTTCAGTATACACAGTATGTCCCATCGCTGCGGTTACCTTCGGTCACCGGCATCCCCCATTATTGATTTCAAATGGAAAGTGAGTCATTGCGCTTGTCGAAGATGAAGGGGAAAACAGCTTAAGTGGTTCTTTTGTGTCAGCAGGTTAAGCAAAGCGTTTCACACAGGCTTTTACAGCTAGAGATAGTGCCTTTGTGCCTGAAAAGCCTCAACTTAAAACAAATGCCAAACTTGACACCAAAGGGTAATGGCTACATACAAAATGAGGTGTTTCTAAGGAAAGGCTTTCTGTCACGCCAGGCTGTACTCTCCTTCAAAAGTTTCAGAGGTGAGAATAAGACTTTGCCGCAGAGTTTAGAATGTTAACATTCCCTATCATGGTCACAAAGTTATAGAAATGCTGACTATACTGACTAATAAGCATAGATACCAACAAGATCTAATTAGAACACAGCACTGCATGTGTTATTCTCCATTTAAAAAGTAGCCTACGATATAATTTATAGAATATATAAGAATTGACATAACTTTAGGAATGGTTGCTCTCTTTTTAGACACGCATGTGACCCTGCCGAACATAGTTTTGTATGTTCTTGGGAGGTTTGTTGTAACACAGGTTAGCAACAGTGACCTCAGCGAATTACCATTATATTGCTGGCCATGCTGGGCTCCGAGGGGTGGTTATAGCAGTCTGGGAATGAGGTCAGGAGGTCAAGTACCAAAGCATAGTGTCATGGAATATAGAGTCAAATGATGGAGCATGTGTGGTTGAAGAGCCTAGCAGATGCAGAGAGGCAGAAAAAAACCACTAGACAGAAACAAACGCGCACACGCGCACACGCGCACACACGCGCGCACACAAAGTCAAAGTCATTTCTGAGGTGAGATCTTAAGCAAACAGATGTTGACAGACAGACAACAAGTTCATCCCAAGGTGAGGAGACATAAATACCTCGAGGACGCCATCTCTCTGATGGCTGGACAGAGAAGACATTCAGACAAGGCTGTGTAGTGATGAAAAAAGGGAACGCACGATGAGCACCCATCAGCCAGCTCAATATTTCTCTCATGTTTTCCCATATATGTCAGTATAGTTGCGTACCCTTGCTGTCGTCCTTGACCTCTGAACTGTTAATAAGCCTATTTGTTAAAATGACATTGGCAGGCAGCATAAGCCCAGTCGCCCTATCCTTCAGAGTAGAAGTCAGTTATCCCTCCCTCTCAGCTCATTTGGCAGAGGTGAGGGGATATCACTCTGACTGCTGTGACAGCTCTACTTTAGCATATTCATGACGAGTTGAGTCTCATTTCACAGGTGTATTAAAATACCCCTAACCCCTTTCTCATAGGGAGCAGCGTCTCACACGGCAATGGCTTGACGCCATGCATGAAAATCGATGGGGAAAATATGTAGAAATATAAGCATGCATCAGAGGCCGGGTCAAGAACCTAATTTCACAGTGACACCGGGGGTAATTTGGCTCTAGAAATGTTTGTCAATTTCGCCATTCATTTGAGCAGCCATGGCATTGTGAGGCCCCCGGTGTGAGTGCAAGGTGGCCAACCTGAACGCCTGTATTTATGGCGCACTTTTGTGAATACATTACGCCTGTCACAATGAAATAAGTGACATACTTACATGCTGCGAGGAGTAAGTCCAAAGGGTTGAGCACCGGGCGCGGGAGAGATAAGAAGAGAGGTAATTAGTACATTCATCTTTTTTATGATATCATTTTTCAGACATATATGATCACAATGTAAATTAGAAATAAGGAGGGACCTGCGGAAAATGGAATTCATTTGGAGCGGGTCAATCGCCCTACAATAGCGGCGCTGGGAGGCCAGGTGTAATTTACGGTGGCGCTTGGCCCTCTCTCTCTCCTGCCATGCACCTGGCAGAGCCTGATACCCTGCTGCTCCCCACAGCTGCTGGGCCTCCTCTCCCACAGATAACACCCTCATCACCAAATGAGATTCATTTACCACACAGGAAAGAGGAGGAAAGCAAAAGAAAAGGGAGAAGAGAGGAGACAAACCTGCTTACCCCTTTAGCACCATCTCTCTCTCTCTCTCTCTCCCTCTCCCTCTCGTGATTCAGTACTAAGCACTTACTGCGATTCTACTGCGTTCTATGGATTATTGATTTTTGATTTGGTTTTTCTGCTCGGCAGATGCCCCCCGTTTTAGCGGAGCCATTACCTCCGTAACGATTAGAAACAAAAAGTTAATTATGTAATTATAAAGCCAATAACAGCCTGTGCCGGTTTACCCTGCTTTAGTCGGTTTAAACATTATCTCTTGTGTGCACATCATAACAGGCGGAATGTGAGGAGAGGAGATTAACGCCTTGGAAAGCAGATGCGGAATTTAATTCTCCAGTCCATGGCTGCCTGGGAAACCATTAAGTAATCACAACATTCTCCCTCGATTAAATTCACGGCTGCCACTTTGCACACAATGGGAAAGGGGAAGAAGAGGTGCCTGCAAAGCTCTCCCATTTTTATTGACTGTAACGTCAGTCCCTGCCTGCAGGCACAGATGAATAAAACTGTTAAATAGGGTGCCTCAATCTGTCAGAAAATGAAAAGTTTGAGTGGGGAAAATAAAATCTAAGTGAAATAAAAAGGGAGGAGGTATGTTGCGATGTGTTCTGCCCGATAAAGCTCACTCAGAGCGGGCGGAATAAATGGGGGAGCAAAAAGATGCACTTGATATTTCCCCATTATTTTCAGTCATTTTACTCCGCCGCAAATGATTTTTGTCCCCAGCAGCTACAGATAAGGATGACGGGAAAGGAAGTGGCTGAATTGGACTTGGTTTAAATGGATTAAACACACATACAGGGGCACACCAACATGGGCCTATATTTTGTGTGGGCACACACACACACACACACACACACACACACACATGTTCATACATACAGCACATGCAACTGAAACACACATGCATTGCCAACCTAGAATGCATACGGTAAGTGTGACTAATTACTTATGGACGGGTACGTGAGGAGTTAATATGGCCCTGAAATGATATTTATTTAATGTTACGCAGTGAAGCTAGCTGAAACAGCCCTTGAGGGATAGAGGTCAAAGGGGCGGTCTCCTCCTGTAAACGAGCACTTAAGGGCAGAGAGAAGGGTCCTGCTCTGATTAATTGGATAATTCATTAGTTTGGTTAAGTCGTTTAGTAAGATGGGTGAGACGAGGGCCTATAACCCGGGGGCTCTGCAGAGCACTAGCTGCAGACGGGGAGGAATACTGTGGCTAATGCAAGATAACAACATCAAATGAACTGTGAACAAATGCACATCTATGCAGCCATGAGCCAGAGTTGCTGTGTTTTCCAGGAAAATGAGCAACAAACAAAGGCAACACATATACACACCCAGATGCCCTTTCATTCTGAATGAGTTCATACATGTTGAGAATTACGGCGCAGCACACGGTGACAGGCGTGATTCCGAGGCTCATATTGACAGGCACTAATCCAACATGGAAGTTCAGGTATGTGTTATTGACCACGTTGTAGAACGGGGAGCTCGTATGTTAAAGGGCAGTTCCTGGTGCTGTATTTAGATAAGCTTTGCTTCAAAGTGCCTGTCGTCGTCTGTCATGCTCCCTGGGTTATCAGGATCAGGCTGTGGTCTAAGAGTCGGACTGCTGAGCAGTATGGATGTGTGTATTCGTGTTGTGTGTAAATATGACACTGTTTTTTTCTCATGGCTATATTTAAACTTGCTTCTTTAAAAGTACTTCCCCGAAGGTCTGGAAACCCCACTCAGAAATCGGACACATTTACACGCATTTACACACACGCACACACACACACACACTGAATCACGGGCATAGTTTCTTTTCAAACCCATACAGGGCCCAGTGTGACTGCCAGCCTGTTGCTATGCTCCCCTCCACATCTGTCCATCAGTTTCATCCCAGGGGCCCCTGGTCGTACCCCAGGGGCCGGGGCCCTGTGCTTCCCCAGTCCCTCTCCTCCCAGCGCAAATGCCAGGATCAGGTTTGGGAAAGGCAGCAGTTTTTTTTTGTGTACCGTGGACAGCTGGTACATTCCAGATAACAGCTGAATTTAAAGTGTGTACAAAAGGCAGCAAGCGTGGGTCCTCTTTGTCTCTCCCTTCCTATTGATGAGCGTCTCAATCAGGCCCAAATGGTTTGTTTCTACAAGCATCCGCACAATATCATAACAGCACGTACAGAGAACAGTAGGCACCATGTCTGGTTCCTGTTCAGACCTGTTAAGCCTATTCAAAGCTTCTGTTTAACACCAGGCACTGTATGGACTAACTGGGATGATGGATTTGAATACAGAGGTTGAAATCCAAATACACTTGTCAGTGAATTCTTTGATCAGAGCCATGTAACGGCAACAATACAGGATGTAAAATCTTTTACGCAAACAGGCAAGTTTCAGCAGAATAAAGCTGAAGGTTCTCTCTAGAAACACTTGAGTGAAAAAGCTTGTATTCATTAATGGAAGAGTAAATATTCTTCACAAGGAGAAGTGAGTTAAAAAAAAAAATGCACAAGGATGAAAGCAGTTTTCAGCAGTGTCAAGCTGTTTTTCACCTTCACAGAACTGCATGATGACCGTAGCAGACATTCTCTATCTTTCAGCAGATTCTAAATTTCTCCAGGACCCCTGTAGCTCGGTTCAAACATCTCCCAGTAAGGTCACGCCTCCGTTGGGGTCCCCTGAAACACTTGGTGCCATCGCTCCGTGTCACAGTGATCTGTCCGGCCAAACCAAACTGACATTTCCTGACACTTCATGAGCTAATTACACTTGAAATAATTAAGCATGTACGTATCTGTAACAGACTCGGTCAGACTGGCTCTCACACTGAGTGATTGATGAGCCCCACGAGGAGAGGGAACTTGCACTGCAAAACATGTGCACACAAAAAAAACAAACAAACAAAAACATTAATTCTGAAAAATGCCCTCAAGGACATAGTCAGTATAGCCACATGCACAAGCAAGCACACTCTCAATGCATAATGCACACACACCAGGCATGTGACATCAAGAATTCACTTTCTCTAAAAAGCTGAATTCCTCCTCCAGTCCCTTTTGAACCAGGTCAAAGCCCCCACCCACAAGCCCCAGCAGAAAGGATGGGAAAACTAATGACTACAATGGAGTGTTTGCATTTTTCTTGGTCCCTGAAAAACACAAAGAACAAGGCCTGTGACAAGCTCAATTATTTGGTTGCTCTGCCAGTAAGGAGACAGCTCCTGCTGGAGAGATGAAAGTGGGGGGGTGTGAGATAGACAGGACAGCAGAATGGAGAGTGTGTGGGTGTGTGTGTGTGTGTGTGTGTGTGGGGGGGGGGGTTGATGTGTGTGGGGTGTCAAGAGGGCCACAGAGATGGCAGGTGATGAGGACGGTCCCGCCCTCGCTGCCATAACCCATGTCGCGTGGAGCTACGGGCCCATCAGCACAAAGACAAATTATCGCAGGGGGAATTTCACGGACAGGAAGAATCTGTCACCTAGTGGAACCCCTCCCTCTTAGGGACTTCACACAGCCATTATGAGCTTCTTTAAGGAGGGAAAATTCACTGAGAGGCCGGCGGTCCAATACCCCCAGTGCCAAGATGGATGGGGAGGTGGACGTGTGGGTCATAAGTTAGAGGGGAGTTGTTTTGCTTTTACTTTTTTATACTGACTCTTAAGACCCAATACTCCTGCATTTTTTTAGTAGCTTCTATTATATATTTCAGGATGTTGCTGCGGCGCTGCCATGGACGAAATATCAATATAATAAACGACGGTCTGAAAATAAAGACATACTTAGACTCACTGTGATAGCATTCTACATATTTAAGTCTCATTTGAAACATGCAATGTCCTAATCTGGTAAACCCAACCTTGCAAGTAGTTTGAAATAAAGCTATGCATTTAACATATAGCCTCTGTTTGCAGTTACATTTGATGAAAAGTCTAGCAGTGAGCATGAGGATGTGAGCCTTCTCACTGCTTCTGGTGCTGGCACACAGCCTCCCACAGCTTGGACTGTTCCCAGCAAGCACATGAAAAAAAAAAACCACACACCCTGCAATAATAAATAATACCTCTCAGTTGGGTATTATGTGTTCTTAGAGAGTTAGATTGATAAATTAAGGCTTTGTGTTTAATTGGCAACCCCCAGTGAGAGTTAGCAGTGTGTTGAATGTGCACTTGACGGACGAACTTAGCACTAAGCCTCTGAATACACAAGCAACAGTTGTTGCGAAATGCAGGCAAATATATGATGTCAGGTATTGCAAAGAAAGGCTGTTCCAGCAGCAGGGCTGCGTGTGGTGATAAATGTCTCATTCATTTGGGATATTAAAGTGCTTAGTATGGGGCTTGTACTTTCACCCCTTGTGGAAATATGAGAACAAGGGGCCTTTTAACTCCAGCATGAATTTCCACTCCTATATCCAACATGTACATCATCACTAATGTCAGGAACAAAGTCAGTCAAAGCCCCAAAGAAAACAAACATGAAAACCAAACATGTTCAAAGATATTTCACCCGAAGAGTCTGAACAAAGGTCAAGCAGGGATTTCTTTGTGTCATGAGAAAATTAGAGCGGAACATTCATTCACTATAAAAAAAAACCATACAGATTCAGCTACAATAGCAGCAGTTAAATCATATGCAACCATTACTAATTTGGTGCTTGAAGTTTCATCATTTTGCATTTTCAGGGCCTTCCAGAAATACATAATTAATAATCTAAAATTGTCCATTTACTAGATACATTCATCAGACATTGGAAAACATGTGTTGCGTGGGGGAAAATAATCGCATTCACCATCAGGACACGTCGGCGCTTCCTTTCTTACTGTGTCTGTATCATTCATGAGACGACAACATGTGTAATCATGCTCAATATTTTATAACAGGTTGTACAACAACAACTTATTCTCATTCAGAGTGGACGCATGTATCCAAACATCTCATCCAATAATAGGAACAATGGGGCTTTAAGTTGTTCATGGAAAGAAGCCACATCTATTGTGTTCAAAGATATCACTCCAATTGAACCATTATGACATCGCCTTTTAAATTTGCCTCGGCCAACACAAAAGACCAGTGGCCCTTTAACAAATGTGAAGGGGATTATTCTATTCCTTCAACTTCGAACCCCACAGCCTTTCTCCTCTCTTTCACACAGGGGCATGAACTTGGATGGGTCCTGCTTTCCCCCCCTGCTGAACACCACAGTTTAAACACACAGTCACAATTGGTTGGATTAGTCCCCCCCCCACACACACCACCACCACCCACCAACTACCCCCCACCCCTGCATGCAGCAAATCGTATGGACTCGACAACCCCTACCATGCTAGTAACCAGCAGAGATGCATGCTAACTGGATCATGTTCTGTGAGAAGAAAAAAGAAAGACAAGTGTCCCTAACTTTTCTCATGTCACTTTCCCTCACAGCCCCCGGCGTGGACGGGTATGGGCCCCACTTAAAAGAGACTCCTTTGAACTGGATTCATGGGCCATTTGCATAAGCAGATTTGGGTGAGGAGAATGGAGGGGTATTGCGGCTGGTCATTAATATGCCAGCTAATTCAGCACATTGTAAGCCCATTGATGCTTCACTAAAGGGCAGTTATCCCATTGCCATTGTTTAGGCCTGAACCACTCTCAGCAGTTGTTACAAATTACATACTTAATTGATTTAAAATCTGCCATAAACCGCACAATGAGGGGAGATATGGCAGTGGTTGATGATGGAGCAATGCGGAGAGAGGATGTTTTCAGCACTAATGTTAATGTGAGTCTAATAAGTGAAACAGCTGGCCCCGTGTTGGTGAGATAAACATCATAAGCAGATGCTTTGCCAGTCAGCCCGGCTTATTTTACAGAACCACTAACACAAACACACATTTCAAACATATTTGCAGACTCGTTTTCAACACGGTAGTTAAAATGACGCCCATCAATCGCGTCTCTGGGCTGTTGGGCTCATTTTTTTTTTTTTTCAAGATACTTTTCCTAAGATATCAGTGCTACTGATTATACTGCAGGACTGCTTGTGCTGTCATGACTCAGCCACGGTAATGTGCAGTCCACATTTTCACACTCAGCACCAATTAGTGGCTGCAACAAAGCCTGACCAAAAATAAACATTGCAGTATTGCATACTTGTTACTACAAAAAGACGTAATCCCTGGGATATGCTGAACAATATTAGCTTTTCAATTACTCCTCAGAGCCATTGAGTGGCAGTCTATTGAAACAGAGAGCAACCCCAGCCCCCAAACACATACATACACAAACACACACACACACACACACACACACACACACACACACTCTCTGCCCTCCACTTGCAGCTCCAGCATAGTACTTGAGATGTGAGCCCCTTAAACATAGCACCCTTCAGCACACACCACACTCCTCCTGACTGCTTCTCACCATGTGTTTCTCTCATCCTTGTTTATTCTGCTGCCTGATTTTTTTTACCGCTCCATCTCTGACTCCCTACTCCGCAGCACTGAGTGCAGACAAGAGTGTAATATAGCAAGCTGGAAGGATTCAACAATGTTTTGTAAAATCCAAGACAATTATGATCACAAGGATGGCGATAATGGTTATATGAATGGCAGAAATGGCGATTGAGGTGACAGCGGCGATGAAAAGGACAGCAATGATGATAAAAGTGGTGATGGAAGAAGAGGAGGAAGTGATGCTGCCTCTCGTCCTGGATGCCCCGCCTTTTGTGAGGCCCGGACACCCTCTTGGGCAGTTGCCATTGTCAGCGAGTCCTTCGTGGGGGTTAGTGTGCCGCGGGGGACTCTGTGTATTCTCCCCCCACTCTCTTCAGTCCCCTGCCCCTGATAGGGCCACATCAAAGCTGGAGGAGCTGTGCTTTGTGGGGCCTTGGTCCCTTGACTCTCAACATGTGGTTTTGTGGCTCTGGACATCGGCACCTTTTAACCCATTCTGTCGAGATTAGGCATCGCCTTCAATTGGGCATTAGTGAAACTATAGTAACCAATAAGAAGCTTGTCTCTGAATGGAAACTATGTATCTTGTCGCAGTGGAGCTGTCGGAACATCACAATCCCAGACAAGTTCCTCGGCAGGATTTTGGCTGCCTGGACGGGGGCCCCTTCTTTTCATGCTGACACCAAGTAAACTCCATCCACACACTCTCAGAGACACACACATACACACATTTTTGCAATCCCCGGCACTGTAATGGTAATTTTATTTTCAACACAAAGAGAGGGGGGGGGGGCATTGTTTTCCACAGGGCACAAGCATTTAATTATCTCCTTTTTTTCATATCTTGCCTACAACAGTGAGTGAGAAAATTGTACCAAAATGAATAACCAACAACAGTTTAAGAAAGGGGAGGGGGGAATTGCTGCACATGATGACTAAGGGAGTAGGGTTTGGAAGCCTGGGAAATAAACAGGAACTAATGGAGTGGGTCTCTGCTGCAGTCTTGGCTGGCACAGGGTTGGTCCTGGGGAGAGAGGAAGGGCAGGCAGAGGGCCAGGCAGTGTCGTCGGCCCCCAGCTTCATTAAGAGGTGCAAACACAGCTCCACAGTACTCAGGCCTAAGGCTCCATCAGTCAGATCCTGGCCTTAGCCTGGGCTTAACATGAGCTAAAGACTCCAGACATCACACACTCATTAAAGCCAGGCTCCTGGAACAACTGTCACTGGCTAGTAGCTCTCCAATAACTGCTCTTTCCAGATTCCCGTTGAGGGGAATCTTCACACATTTCCCAGATTGGCTCTCTCTGCCCCAACACCAGTCAACCCCATGGATTAGTGAGGTGACTATAGTCAAAACATGTATTCGCCCAACAAAGCTGGTCTGCCCTTCGCTGGCTAAACCCTTTCTCAACTATCAGATCATCAAGTGTTCAACTAATAGTGATAAGAAGCATGATCCTCACAATTTTCAGTTAGCTTAAACCACGGGCCGATGACTCAATCTCTCAGTGCGTACATGATGTGATGTGCATCCGGACTAGACGCTGACTCTGCAAATCCATGCTAATGCCATCAAATATACACATCATAGCGTTGACACTTGGCTGGTGTTTTTTGTCTATCCATTTTGTTATAAAGCCCCAGTTACAGTGTTCATTTGATGCTACTCAGTCGACACAAATCTTACACTGGCTCAGGCAGAGCACAGAGAATCAGCATGAGGTGTGGATTGATTTCTGGCTGGGTGCGGACAGTGAGCGAGGGACAGTGGGCCTCCAGACAGAAGCTTGGCTGGACTCTGTGAAGACTGGAGCCTTCTGTGAGGTTGCCTGCCCCACCACATGGAGTGCTCCAACAGTGACCCTGTGCAAACTGGCAACTGCCAACCGTCTGCTTCCGTCTGCTTGGCATATTTGGCTATTTAGTGGGCGCTTGTGAAGATCAAATGGGTTAAGATCGCCCCTCTTAGTGAGCGGGGAAAAAGAACATCAAAAAGGTGTAAATTTCACTTCCCCACTTTTGATTAAGTCAAGCATGAAAAGAAATGTAATACTCTCAAGTGGCAAGGGTTTACACTATTGATGCTGTTACTTCTGCTTCAGGAGGCCCAATCAGCCGACAGGGAGCTGAGTAAACTCGCCCTGAGTTTTAGGGGAGGCCAGATGGAGGGCTTTTGCTGTGCCTGAAAAGACAGCTTAAGAGCTCGCCTCCTCAATCCCACTCAATACTGACTGTGTGAAATCCTGGCCCTGGCTAACCCCCCAACCCACCCGCCTTCTCCAAAGCTGGTGGCTACCACCATATGGGCTTGTTTAAAAACTCCCACAGGCTGGTACAAAGCACAACAACACAGTTTTCATATCAAGTACTCTCTCAAAGAGGCCCCCCCTCTGTCCGACTCCTTCCCTTCCGATTCCAAAAGGCTGTCACGGGTTCTGCTCTGATTAATAGTTGGCCGTCTGTTTTGGGGGGAATCATTTGGTGCAATGATTAATATGAATTTGCCAGCTCAGTCCAAATTTCGTCTGTTACTAAATGAACTGCTGATTGACTGGATGTTTGACGTGCAAAAAAAACACCCACACCAGCCAAATACTGGAGAGATTGTGGTGGGGGTGACCCTTCAGGGTAACATTGCACCTCCTTGCTATGCTTTGTTGCAACAGCCTCTCACAAAGCAAAAGTGAAGTAGAGCAGTGCCCCTGGTAGTATGTGGTGGACAGCGGAATGGAATGGCTTTTGTAAAGACTTAATAGAATCTTTAACCGTTCCAACAATCCACTCCCATGGAGTTGCATTAAGTAGATATTGTAAAGGGACAATGACCTAAATAGCTCAACATCAACCTCATTAGGCATGCAGGCAGGGCCTGGGCCATTTCATGGTGGAAGCTATTGTCAAGGCTCACCCCAGGTAAGCATTAAATTGCAAATGATACCCTGAAAAGCGGAGAGGAGAGGGCAGAGAGGGAGAGAGGGTGAATATAGCAAACACAGAGAAAATGGTTCTCAGGACAACAGAGAATGAAAAGGCGGTTGGAGGAGCTGCTCTGACCGTAAAAAATCCAATACATCACAGCTTTTGGGGAGCAAATTCCACTCGTCTCCTAAGTGTCTTATTTGTAAGCAATGCTGAGCACAGGCCTGTCTATAGAGGGAGAGGGAGGGAGAGAGAGAGGGGGAGAGAAATAGAGCGGGAGCAAGAGAGAGAACCTAATGACAGACTGATAGCAATTACTTGTGCCCGTCAACAGCTCCTCTCTCTCCCAGCATTCCAGAGGAAAATTAGACGAGTGGGAAAAATAAGGCAGAAGCAAAGGATAAAGGGGCTGAAAACAGTTTAGATTGAGTCTGAAGAAGTAGTCTCTGTAGTCTCCCTGCACCGTCAAACTTTCCAGTGAAGTCTATCTCTCAGCAAATCAATAGCTGCATCCTCTGCGCCAAACAATCTTCACCTAATGACCCCTTTGGATCAACATGTTAATAAAGGGGTCTCTGAAGAATAGTTTGCAACTGCAAAGTGCTCTTGTGAGTGACATTAAAAGATGCTGAGAAACGGGAGGTGTGCTCCCCGACGGAACTGCTCTCTGTCACCCTTCCTGGTGAGGAATTGTGCCTTTGCATATTCCTTGTCACTGGTGGCATAAGTGAAAGGACCCCTGAGGACAGTGTTAGTCACCGCTTGCCTTGCGGAGTGGAGTAAATTAAAGCAGGGATTAGGGCAGGCGGAATTATGGATGACAAGCAAGGTGGTGGCAGCCACATCAACTGCTCTTTAGGCCCATATGTCTTCATGAAGTGCAGCAGTATAAGGGCCAGCAATGAGCCCACAGCAAAGCAGTGTAGTTTATTCAAGCTGAAATGGACAAATACTAATCCTCCCGCACTCTTTATTGTTCTGTTCTTGCTCATACTCTCCTGCATTATAATGTAAATGCATATGTACAGTTTGTGTATATGCCACAGCAGATAATTAACCTATATCTTTCCCTGACGTGTCCTCATATGACACTTAAATCATTCTGCAATATCAACTGATCAATCAGAGTGAGCAAAACCTTATAATATGCTGAAACAGTATTAGCTTAAAGGGGCAGTAAGCGATTTTAAACCAATACACGTTTTGTAAAAATCATCAAATATTTCCCCTAGGCCCACTAGCTGTCGGTTCTGTGTGCAGCCCTGGCTCTGTAGATTGAAAACAACAAAAAAAAATGTTCCGGACCGCACCTCACACTGTGCACTGCAGTTTGTAAACATCTGTCCCCGACACTTAAAGCAACATGCTAGCGAATGACACTACCGCTCAGGGGTTTTGGCCTAGTGGTAAGCGCGTCCGTCTCACATATCCGAGGCTGCGTGTTCGCTGCCCGGTCAGTGCAGGGAAATACACAACAACACAGAGAGAGACAAGCTTTCTCCAAATTGCCCCCTTTAATACTTGTTCTTCAATAGAGACCAAATCACTTTTTTAGCTTTTCTTTTCCTGGATGAGACTTTTACCCTCAGCTTTATTATCTACTCATTTAATGCTGTAAACCTGTGAAATTATATCCTAAAACAAACAATAAACCAAAACAAATCTAACACATGAAGTTGTGAGGAAGCTAAAAGAATATTTTGGCACTAGTTAATCCTTATTCTCCACGGAGAAACAATCTCCGACCTTAATCTGCTTCCAAGCACCGTGTGGAATATACCTACCTTTAGGCTGAGAAGAAGTGTGTGTCTGTGTGTGTGTGTGTGCTTTAGATGTAGAATTACCATGCAATTACAATATAATGACACACATTAATCGTTTGAGTTTCTCCAGCACAACTGCGGGGCCGTGTTGGATGCATTAATTAGCGAGCTCCTCATGTTGTGGCCTGGCAATTGTTAACATTTGAAAAAGGCTCTCCAGCCACTTTACTCCCGCAGATAAATATCCTCTGGCTAGTTGATGAAAATATCAAAAACAACCGTGACCGCGCATGAAAGACAACGTGACGGCACCAGCCAGGCGGGAGGCAATAGCGAGCATGCTGGGAAATCCAGAGGCGGTTAATGAGTGTATGTGCATTTAGTTTGCATCAGATATATGTTGTGTGTGTACACCCAGAGAAAAAACAACCCATGTGCCACATTTGTTATTGGCACAGTGGGCCCTGTCACCCATCCAGGCTACAAAGGTGACACTTGCATTTTCTACATCCTAACCACTGCATTTTTTGTTGTGGAAAACAAGAGACTTACATGCCTCTATTTCAAGGAGGTAAAGCAATAAAAAAAATAAACGGTAATTTAGTACTGAATTGTTTTAAATAACCATACATTTCCTTGTGTAACATCTCCCCTAAATAATTCTTATTGGATTATGTAAACCCTCCCTCTCATCTTGTATGCAGTCGCTCTGTTAAATCTATGAGTGAGCTCAGTGGGAAGCAGCCAGTGGGCGCTCTAATGAAAGTCACTCTGCTGTCCTACAGAGAGGTCAAGCTTTTACACCTGGCCATAACCACATGGGGCCACACTGCATGCATGGCCTTGGAAATGACTGTCAGATAAGGAACTGCATAATTTAGATGCTGGGATCACACCAACAGCAAAGCAAGAGGAAGACGGCACCTGAGGAAAATCCAGGTTATGGATGAATACAATTTTTCTATATATTTTTAGTCTAACTAATTAAATATGTTTAGTCAGGGTAAAAAAATAAAGAATTTTGCAAATGACTCTAAGTGCTTTAACCAGTCAAGAATAATAGAACATGGGGGGTAAGTTAATTAGGACAACTTGATGCCGTTCAACTGTCAATCAAAATGCTTTGCATAAAACTGACTATCATATATATAAATATATATTTTTTTTACATTTACATATTGCATTTTCATTAGAAAAAAAAATGTCATTCTGTAGCATATCCCTCATATTATAAATATTTTCAAGTGTGATTCCTTAGATTACCTTTTACCAGCTGATCTCTGATGAATTTTACCATGACTAAATATACTGTATAATAATTTTGAATGCAGATTACTGGCAATATGTGTTTGCATGTGTGTATTGCCACGATCACACCAGAGGATGGCAGAGTGGTTGATGAGACTTGGCTTCGTGGAGCTTGGATCCTGACTGAGGCTGCTTTGGATGCAGGGGAGGGCTTAAACAGTGAGCTTTGGGCCCCATTAAGCACTACAAAGCCTGCTTATTTTCTCAATTCCACACCTCCCTTTAAATCATCCTGCATTCTATGAATTGTAAGAAAGAAAAGCAGAGCCAAATAAATCCAACTCTGAGTGGCATCTGGCATCTCATTTCAAAGGTATCTCAAAACATAGTCACAGGATGTAAGTGACAGTTCTGACACTAATTCTAAGAATCTAAAAAAAAAAGGAGCATTTATAAATATATATATATATAAGAAAAATCCCTCAATTCCATTCAGGTGATCAGATCGGACAACCATGCAAGAGCAATGGGAAGGTACAATGACAATCACAGGATACTTTTCTGTTGGATCTGTTGAAGTCACACTGTCTTTTAAAGTGTGTCACACAAAGAAATGTCCCCTGGCTACATCCAACGGTGCAAAGATATATAGGCTGCTAACTCGTGTATCCAGTAGCAAGCATTCGTCCATCTGGCTACTGTGTCCAGGCCTCTGGCCCCCACAAGCAGTCTGTGCAGCTAGACTCCATGAATGGTCTGATCCTCTTGGCAGCCAATGATGCAGCACGCTAATGAAGAGGTAATGAGCCAGCGGATCCCTGCGATCTGCAAGGGGGCCACAGTGCAAAAGTTTACGTTCCCAGGACATGGAGGGAGAGCATGCCGAACAAGCTGCAGGATGAAAGCTGGGCCTGAGTCGGCCGCATAGATCTACAGCCACAGAGGGGATTACAGACACCTACTTCCAGCTTAGGCTGGAGTTTTTGAAGTTTGGGCATTGGAGGGGAGAGATCCCTTTGGCAGAGTCCTGTTTGATTCTGGTGGGAGTCCGTCTCTAATCCCCCCTTCCCGTTCTCACCTTCTGCCTGATCCACTGCAGCCTCTCATCCCCGTGGTCCAGGATCATTATCCACCTTGGCCAAGGGGGCTCCCCCTCATTAATTTCCCTAAGCAGATTACAGGGTGTGCGTTTGTTGTTGTTGTTTGAGCCATCTGATTTGCCTAAGCCCTTTGTTTTTTCATCTGGTTTACACTTTAATGCCCCCCGAATGAGTTTCAATGACGGGGGGGATCAACCTGACCCACTGGCAGTGCAGCAGAGAACTTAAGAGAAGCAAGGCTAGCCCGAGGGGGTGGATGAAGGGAGGAGCACATCTCACTTCTCTCCTCTACAGATTTAGATGTTCAGAAGGAGGAGACAAGCGCTGATTTAACCTCAACTCATCTCCTCAGAGTGGAGCTAAATCCTAGATGGGAGACTGCACCATTGGCTGCATTCAGAAAACCAATGACCAGAAGTGTTCTGGACTACAAATGTCACAGCTGGTGAGCTAAACCGGACCTAGCAGTCTCCCCACAGCCAAATACCCCTGTGAAAAATGAACCCTCAGAGGGATGTAGTCAGTTGGCAGGCCATGCAAGCTCCTCTATGAATTTGGGACTGTTTGTACAATCCAAAACTGGGGGGAGGGGGATTAGATTACAATGACCACTTGGTCACTCTGGTTGCTCCATCTTCTCCCTGTGACATCTCATTAGTAAGATGAACGCAGCCTGACCCGGGTCCAACAGCACTTGGCAGCCCAGTATGTTCTCCCGTCTGACACACCTCTCACACATCATTATCAGCTATTAGCCACAGTGAGCTGAACGTTACATAATTAATCCATCTTTTCATAAGCAAAGGAGGAGGAAGAGTGCGTTCACTGGCATTCCACTGACTACATCACCAAAAAGTGAAGATTCTGCACTCTTTTTGCTTTGTGGACACCAAGTGGCTTGCTTTGTTAAAGCTCCTCTTACATTAGTAATCAATCACAATTTCAATCCACTTAGGACACACTTTTTCATTAAATATACTGTAACTAATCAGAGGTCAGAGACAGATGTACGGATATTATTTTATGCCACAGCAAATGGAATTTTTGTCTAAAAAACGCAGCTTACAACAGAGGCACAAGGGTAAAAAGGGCAGGGTAAACACACAGTAACAATCTCCCAACGATCTTACAGGCACCCTGCCCAACCCCCATCCAGCATCTACCTGGTCCCTATCTGCAGCAAACAATTCCATACAATTAATCTGACAAAGCCAAATGTAATTGATTGATAAGGGGCAGAAGGGCCGGCGCTCACCCTCCTGGGTTGCATTTGTCTGGGAGCACAGACGGACAGTGCAGATGTCATCAGACCCATCAACGGGCCAGATTTATCAGACCATGGGATCGAAACGTAGTCCTTTTGGAGTATGGCCCGCATCACCCAGAGAGGGAGGGCAGTGAAAATGTAGAGCTAATGGGTCACCCTAGTACACCTCATCTCCATCAAGATCCAACAGGGCGGACCCAGACGCTCTTTAAGGTCACAACTGGCTCTACATTTGTCCCTAATTCTCAACAGATCTTTCTTTGACGCACTGGGTAACCAGAAGATTAGCTTGCTACATGATGAGGAAATCTGCTATTAACTAATATTGCGATTTTCATAAGCTTCGAAACCACATAAAGAACCAGACGATGGATGTGCTTAAAATTCTTGAGTGAGAATGACGATAAGTGTTGGTCCATTGTTAGTTACTGGCCTGCACCTGGAAAATGTTGTGGCCCGTTTTGTCCTGACCTGCAATCATAAAATTGCTGTTTGTGTATATCATTTCATTGAAGGGTCAAAGTGGCGTGCTGAATCACATAGAAGCTGTCCTCTAAACAGCACCAGAGCCTAAGCATTTAGTCTCGGTTTAGACTGGAATATAAAAGACACAACATGAGAATAAACTGTTATTTACACGCACAAGCAAAGTACTCATGTATGGCTACCACTTGGCTGTAATTGACCGTCTGAAGCTGACTCTCCATTGACCACATCCGGACTTTATGTAGTCTCGTTTGCTCAACCTGGTTTGTCTGTTGCATGAGTAATATGCATTGTTGTCCTCTATCTAGAAACTAGACAAAACATTTTTCTTTGGCTTTTATATAACAAGGAGAGGTTTGTTGAGGATTTAGTATAATTGCTGGACAATCCATTTGTACTTGAATGTAACATGCTTGTATAGAATTATTTAATGTAAGTATTGATTTATCGAACACCTTTATTGAAACACATTATGGAAAGATATGTTTTTCCCCTTTTAAGTTGTTCTCTTAAAATTGTACTGACTGTCCGGTGATCATTTCCTTGATCAATTTACTCAAAATTATAATTTTTAAGGAAAGTGCCTGTGTAGGGTTGTGAAGAGTGCTTATACTTGGTTAATTAATACGTTATATAAATAGCATGTGTTAGCATGTGCTAAATGTGTTTAGATAAGAAAGAAAGAATTGGAAAATTGGGTGACATAATTCATAACCCAGTGTAGATTTTGTTTTGACAATTTCTGGAGATGAAGTTGGTTTGCAATGGAACTGCAGAATACACCCATGGCCATTTTTGTGGCAATTTAATAACAGACTGAATGAGAGGTGAGTAATTAAAGTTTAAATGTTTGCAATAGAGACGCACAAGACACTATGCCTTATGATTTGTGGTTGGCTAAATGAAGAGTGTTGACCCTATTGTCACCCACAAAGAAATTAAAGATTTTCAGACACTTGGGAAATGCAATTGTTTACAAATCTCATGGAACTGTCTGAATTAAATATCCAAAACAAATTGCACTGTTCGTATCCCTCTCACTCTGACCCTGGTGATCTTCTTTTTCAGTAACTGGCTACACATCTGAAAGAGTTCTGACCCTGACAAACAGCACACTCTGAGCATTTACTACCTATGACATGCTTTTCTACCTCAGTTTGTGTGGTTGACTGTGACTTGCCTCCCATTTCTCACTGGATACAGTCAACTACAACTTCTGAGCTATAGTGAAGGTCTTTTTTTTAGGTTCCGTGCAGCACGACTATCTAGTCTGACTGGACTGTAACTCTGAATGTGATATTGTCAATACTGGTATACAGTGATGTCTCAGAGTCCATGGCTGGACAGCTTTAAGATGGAGATGAGACTGAAAGATGCTTTTCAACCAATAAACAATGTGACCCCCCCCCCAAAAAAAGGTCATGGGATCATTTTTATATAAGTCATTTGTCCATGTGTGCTTGCTTTATACAGTTTATTTTTTGCCAGTTACACCTGGTCCTCTGGGGCTCCGGGATGTGGGTGGCAAGTTCTGCAGTGTACAAGGCCCAGTCGGTAGAAACCTTCTACCACTGCTAAGCTAGGAGAGACGTGTGTGTGTGTGTGTGCATGTGAGAGTGTGAGTGTGTGTATTTGGGGAGGGGGGGGGGGGGGCCTTCAGCGGCAAAGGGAAGATGCAGGCGACGGCATGGGCTCCCTAACGGCCTCACCCCACTGATCCCGCAAATTTGGTAAACTTCATGGAAATTTAATAAGTGCCGCTGCTTTTGTGTTCACCCGGAGAGGCCAGGCCTGGTGCTGGGAGGCACATGTGTGATGGTTTACCCACAGACATTCGCTGGCGTGTTTCTGAGGCAGACAGAGGAAAGTCCCTCTTAGTGCTGTGGCTCTCTGAGCCAGAGAAGGAGCTGTGACCCCTGGGGCCGTGCTGCTTCAGCCAATATAGGCTCTGTTCATCCTGAGGGGGAATAATATGTGGGGCTGGCCCGGGCCTGTTTCATTTCCCCTCCCTCTCGCTCTCTTCCCCTCCCTTCAAAGGCCCTGCTCAGCTGCTCCTGCCAGGCTACAGAGCTCTTTGAGTTAAAAGGACAGCGATTCTCATTTGAAATCACTGCCTTTGCTCCCTCGTCTCTCCTTTTTCAAGGCTGGCTTCTGCTGGCTGCACCACACTGAGCAGTGCTCTGCCATGACAACTAAATAGGCCCCCTAATACCACTTCATAAAGCCAAGGAGTATCCTCCAGGCAAGGAGCTGTAAATTAAAGACATAAATGTTGCCTTCACAGAAAGTGCAAAGAGTGAACCTTCCACTAAAATGACAGGAGTGGCTTAACAGTCCAGGCTAAATGATACCTTAACCAGACATAATTTATAGGCACGTCCTATGGTGAAAAATAAATGGATCTTCTGGTTATGAGGACTGTGAACAGAGAACCTGTTGCGTGTTTGCGCGTGCTTGTGCGTGTGTGTGTCAGTACGGGCTTATCAACAAGTGTGGCTAAGTAGGATATAAGCAATTGGGTGAGACTTGAGATAAGAGACGGATTTTATTGTTTGTTGCTCAGACACTGACAATGTTAGGAAGTCTGATTATGAAGACAAACAAAGATAAAATCAAAGTACGCATTCATAACACTGCACAGTGCACACACCTACTGTAGCCACTGGGTGATACATACTCACACTTGCATATAGCAGGTAGACATGACAAACGTATTTCATTTCCAGCTGTCATCACTCAGCCTGTCCATCACAGCCACATAAACAGTTTTTTGTCAGGCTCATAAACAGTTCAGCTGTCCCCCCGGTGGTTTACCTTGTCATCGTTCGTTTTTCTAAGAAAGGGATCCCCCAAGACTGACAGATGAGGGGGAGAAGAAAACGACAACATGAAAAAGGGTTTCTGCCAGCTTTCCTAAACACATGGAAAAAAAAAAGAGAAGAAGCTGTTATTCTGCTGTTTATTTAGTCTCACTCCCTCACCGGTCGACAGACAACAATGAACAAGTGCAAGCACCTATTGGAGGGAGATAACACGAGATGGAGATGAGTGAAGGAGCAGTGGGAGAGATAAGAGCTTCTCCTCCACTCCGTTTCTCTGTCCCTCTCTCCGTCTGTCTGTATTTCTCCCTCTCTTTCTCTCCTCGCTGCCTATGATGATGTGACAAGGCTGCTAAGCAGATGTATGCACCCGTCATTTACGCACCAGGCTGTCGGTAACAGAACAATTCCTCAATTCATTTTTCACATCATTGTTTTCCCCTTTTTAGCGTGTCACCGGGGTCTTGCGTTGTGGGCGTTATGACGCCGGGGACGAGACAGGAGGGCAGACAGGCGCAAAGTGGAAGGATGCTGGGCTTCTCTGAGGGGATGTTTGGCTTTGTAATTTCACCCTTGAAATTCG
This sequence comes from Scophthalmus maximus, assembly GCF_022379125.1. Lineage (NCBI taxonomy): Eukaryota > Metazoa > Chordata > Actinopteri > Pleuronectiformes > Scophthalmidae > Scophthalmus > Scophthalmus maximus. The sequence goes on along the minus strand of NC_061518.1, from coordinate 19,968,393 downwards.
TGATTACAAACGGGACAACTTTTTTAATTTTCTCTTTTGTCTGGATTCAGCTGGCTGACAGTCTGCCCCAGTAGCCGGGCCTTTTAATCAATCACCTAGATAATCAAATGTCACTGGCTATCTGCTCCATGTAATTACTTTTGCAATTAAAAATCAATCTCCAATCACCCCATCTAATTAGAGGGATGGGCAGATCTTCATCTAGATTGATTTTATAATACATATTGACTTCAAATGCCATAACATTGCCATATTCCCTCATTTTCATGCTGTGGAGCATCAAAACAAAATGCCAGGGATTATGGGGAGGTGTGACGAGGGGTTGTTCTGATTCTGCGTACCAGGAAAAGGTCCCCGGTCTCGGAAAGGTTCACCTTGCTTGCTTGTCTGTAGTGACAACACTCATCCTCTCTGCTCCGACTGGAAGAGGGAGGAGGGACACATGGATGTCTAATAATCTACGTGACTACAACTTGTAAAAAAAAAAGAAAAAAGGAAAGAAAAATTCTTACTCATAAGCTTACACTGTAAGGTAAAAAATAGGCCCCTCCCCACGATAGAAATCCATTCTAATAATGATTTACAGGGACATAGGAGAACATTTGCTCCTAATGGAATATTGGCATCTTAACACGTGTTATTTGAGGGATCTTTCATAGCTCCAGAGGTGTCTCCGGAGTTGTCTTCACAGGCCATACATCATGACATCCAGGCAGCCGGCGATGGCAGATATAAACAAATAAAACTGCACCAGAGGCGCTTGTTCATGACTCTCTCCCTGCTTTTAGCACATTTTGCTCCTAAGGACATAGACAGATGTGTCCATCTGGAAGACATCATAATGGCCTGCATGCCCACGGTTGGGGACAGGCGTGTGACAGGCGCGTGTGAACGGTGCCCTACCGTGCGTCTCCCTGTCTCTCATCTCCACCTCGTTGCCTTCAGGGAGACTCGCACCAGTGACAGGTCCAATAATGAAGCGTTCCAACGTAGGCTTATTTAGACACACTCGCACACATGCGCACACATTCGCACACACGCGAGACACATATGCAGAAACACATGCGCAGGCACATATGAACAGGCACAGCCTCGGGGAAAGTGCCACTCATACGCACAAGCCAAACACCGGAGCCTACAGGGAGACATGAAGCTCAAGGACCAGCTGTGTGCAGAACCTTGAGAACCCCAGAATGCAAATAATAGTCGGAAAAAAGGCTGCCACAGGCTTGTAATACAAATATGTATACAGCTAAGTACTTAACTACAGTATATTGAGGTCTCTCTTGGTTGATTGAAGCCACTTCTCCTGTGTGATTACACTGGTTATAATAGATGGCTTCCCCTGTATGATGTCCATAAGTGATTAATTCTGTCCATCAGACGTGTGATGAGGAGCGTCCTTCTTCCCCCTTGGCTGATGATAATAGAGAGCTCTACAGTCTGTAGTTCCTATCCAGACTAGCTCAGTGATTAAAGAAGAGATCGAAACCCCTCGCGACCCCGGGGAGAGGCCGTAAAGGAGGAACGGATGGATGGATGGAGAGGGAGGTTGAAGAACAGAAGAGGTTATTTAACTCAACATCACACACAGAGTTGGCAGCGCTGAACCTTTCTATCACGCACTAAAGAGTAAACAAAGGGCATGTATCTCACGAGCTCTCCCGGCCCCATGCGGCAGCTCAGGGGGTGTGATTGGCCAGCGTTAGCCCAGTGCTGCCTGGGCCGTTTCCCAGTGAGACCAGTAATAAGGGCAGCACTTATCATGTGTTGCCTCCAGCCACCACCACCGGCACCACCACTACAGCAGCAGGCAGGGAGAGAGAGGGGAGTGGAGGGCCCACCGCAGTCGAGAAGTAATTAATCACCATGGAGTGGGAGCTGTCAAATCCCCAGGTCTTTTGAACTGATAATGCTGCCCACCACAATTTAGCCTGATGGAGATGAGATTTTCTTTTCACCTCTGGCAAGAAAGAGCCAAATAAAATGGAGGGAAAAAAAGAAGAAGAAATGGGGGGGGCAGAAAATATATATATTTGAACAACAGCGGCCAGTGGTGTACTTTATGATTGCCTTGCTTCTCTTAAACCTGACGTCCTTATCACATCCAAGTGTCCTGATCAATACGTTTCCTCTCAGGCACTCCTGAAATAGCTCACACATCAACAACCCCCCACCCCCAACCCCCCACCCTCCTCCGTTACAGCATCATCTGTTATTATATCACTGTGAGTATCTCTGCCAGTCAGACATATGACCAAGTCAATATTTTTTTCTGATAGAAAAGTTATGCTTATTGCTTTGCACTTTTAACCTTGATGTTAGTGCATCGCGACTGATTTGTCAGTGTGCCGCTGCATTTGGCGGCGAGGGATGTCAATAGTCACTGTCACACTGCATTCTCTAACAAGGCAAGTCCATACAGAATTAAATTATGACTCTTATTTGTTTTGAGAGTCTCGGTATTGTGAAATAAATAAATGCAACACATGAATAAACAATTAAGTCTGAGCAGGCTTTGCATCTATACCCTGCTCGCAGCTCATTTAGTGTCAATCTGGTTTGGTTTCTGACGGTAAGAGAGTGAGTCTTGAATGAAAGTGAGACTTTGACTGCAGAGACAATGTAGAAGATAATTAAACAAATGTCGAAAAACAATATCAGCCTCATTTACAATAAAAAATGAGCCACCACTGTCTGATCGTTCAGATCAGGCTGGACACAGACCAAAATGCAGCATCCTAAATACGGAATTTCTCCAACAGAATGTCCCGGTGTTTGATGTGCAGTGGTTATTTGTTTTGGCTTTAACGCTGTAATTCCCATGGTCAAAGTGCTCGCTGAGTGCCAAAGTTCATGACCTCTGACGGTGTGTGTGTTGTGACACTGGATGGAGGCGTTAAGCACTGGCTTTAGTCTGGTGGTCTGGTCGGACCTTGGACCTGCCTCAGAGCCAGACTGTGGAATGTTTTCTTAGAATCTTTTAAAAGCACATTTCCAGGCAGATTCATTGGCGGATTGGGTGTCAGGAACAAATAAGCACGAGGGCTCGCTCAGAATCCACAGTTGATAAGAGAAGTGAGACTGCCACAAATAGAGGAAGGGGCTGCCATCCAGTAAAGGGAGAGATGAAAGAGGGACAGCTGCCCCAGACAGGTCTGGGTCCTTATCGGGCTGGCTGGGTCTTGTGTCACACTAGGACTATTATAAGTGGGCCACACAGTGTGTAAAGTTCAAAGTCCTCCCCTTCCCTATTTCCACTCCATCCTTTGTCTTTATTCTCTCTGACATGTTCACCTAGGAGCGGATAATGCCGTCAAAAGGCACTCTCTTTAGAGTCAAGTGAACACAGTAAGGAGATGCACAAGTGCTAGCCTCAAATGTAAACATAGGACAATATTTCCATTTCCGTTTTGTATTCAACCTTTATTATGTGATAGAGTTTCAAATACATATTTTCATTTTGTCTGCATGTGTGGCCCGGAGTTGTGCCCTTTAGTCAATAATGCATATATTTCATCCCAGCAAAGAACATAAATGAGACACATAGTTTGACATATAAACATAAAAAAAAAAATATTAAGTTCTCCAATATTTTTCTTCTATTTACAACCTTAAAATACATTGCTGTTGTTTTTCCTTCAGCACCAAGAATTAGCATGTCAACATGATGGTCTTATTGACATTGAAGGTATTTTTTACCTTTTGTCCTGACTTCACACTATTTGGAGGTAGAACATTCGCCGGTGGAGAACAGGTTTCCTTTTTATTGCCGTGACATATAGTCAATACTCAATATAGTTCTTGACACCCTGAGGCACAATAGCAGTCACTTGTGTATAAAGAGTGTCAGCGAGTTATTTTGACCCCCTACTGTAATCATGACCTTTCCAATAACACGACTCCCCCACAGAGTCTCATTCCCTAAAGGCTCTTCCAACTCAGGGATAAACTGCATTACCCCCAGCCAGCATTCACAGCTCAGCAGCTTCTAAACAAGCCACGGTTGACACACACTGGAGCACACATCCACACGTGTATGAGTGCGATGGGCAAGGACAATAAATGCCTAAACGGTGTATACACACACACACTCATAGACACGCATGCACATGCACGTGAACAAGTCTTGCATATTTATCTCCAGGGAACATAACGTGTAACCAGCGATATCATGCATAAATGAAAGGGAAAATGATATGGCATGCATTTCATTCTTTTGTAAGATTGCGTCCCCAGGTCATTGACTAAATAATTAGGCGATTGAAGTGACAGATTAAAGGCAGATTGGAAGTGACTGTGAAAGCAGGATAATGTTTCCCTAATCAGCTTGGTCGGAGAAATGCAGATTGTGAAATTTTCCAGCTACTTCCTTAGAAAAATGCATTTCACTTCTGATTAGGGATGATTAGTGTGTTGGTGGAGGAGGAGGGGGTCAGGGCCTTATGCTCCTGGGTTCCTGAGGCCAGAGCGACAGAGAGAGAGAGAGAGAGAGAGAGAGAGAGAAAGGGAGGGAGGGAGGAAGGGAGCGGGGTTGGGGGGCATAGGTGGGGTGCCACTGAACATACGCAAAGAGCAAAGCCTCAGCGAATGGCTGGAAATGATTGAGCTGGAAATGGAGATAAAAAAACAACCCCCAAAAAAGTGTCCTCCCTATTCAAAGAGGATGATTTAGGAGTAGATAAGCTTTTGAAAGAAGAGAAGATCACATGAAAGGAAGCACAAAATTGCTCTCAGTCCCGTCCCATAAGGCAGGAAATGGTAGGGGGAGATCCGCTTATCACAACGTTTCAACATGGTGGATCATTTATTTGCCGGCCGATGACAAATATGCCAGATTTACGCTGTCTACAAAGTCCCCAGGTAAAGTCTTCCCCTGTTATGCCAGGATAATAGTTTCTGAGCAACAGCATTACAGAAGGTTAAATGTAGAACAGATGTAAAGTATAAAATACAACATGATCAAAGCGAAGGCACTCAAGACAGATACGCCAGCAAATGATGATGAATGGGTCTCTGCAGAATTGTAAGCTGCACACAAATGTAGCGAGCTGCAGAGGTTGGCGTGGGGGGGGGGGGGCAGAGGGACGAGAGCGGACACCAGGGAGCAAAAACAGTGTCCAAACTCATCGAGATGATCCTCTGCAGACGGCCCCCACGATTAAGTTCCTACAGCAGGAATCACAGTTCGGACAATGTGTAATTGATTTCCCCAAAGGCTCAGAGAGCACCCTTAGTGATCCCTGGGATAGCCTCGCCTGTGAAAGTTTGCTTTTCTCCCAGGCTTGCGGCCACAACTGCATGACATCATCACCTAGCACACATTTTTACTTTTATCTCTGAAAGATATATTATCCATGTGCCGGGCTCCGCTCGTGGAGATCAAAGGCAGCATTCTGCTCAGGCACCATATTAAAGTGAAACATGATTTTGCTACAGAAAAATAATCTGTTTATTTCAAGATAGATTCTGTTACATATGTGGCTTGCACAGACATACACAATCCAACTTGACTCAGGTGCTTTTTACACAAAGAAACCACCGTTGTTATCGTTTCCAGCTGAGGAAATGAAGAAAAGAAGATGACATGTGTTTGAAATAACATGTGGACTGTTGGTATCAATACATATGGTACTGTGACACACCAGGTCAATATCACAAAAACGTAAAGCCTTGACATTTTTTTTCCTTAGAATAAATCCAAATCAATACAAAATTGGAAATGCAAACTAGTCATTACACCCTTCGTTTGTGAGATTCCCTTATTTATTTAATTTTTCCCGTAAACACTTTTTTTTATGTCTGCCTGTATTTTGGTTGACAGGTTTGATTCTCCTGGACATGGACGTTACCAGTCTTACACTCCTCCATTTTTCACAAATTATTATTTTCAGCTGCTCTTTACTGTAATGGGTTTTATTGTGCCACCTTTCACTTCAGGAGATCTATTGATGTCGCATTAGGGACGTACATGGCCAGTTCACAGTTGTTGATCTTATCCTCTTTACAAACACTTGTGTGGTTTATACTTTACAGTGTCATTGTCATGTTGGAAAATGTTTCTCTTGCCAAACATACACACTTGCACCCATGGCGCCATCTATAAATACCATCTACCCTACACCTTTTGCGCTCATACAATCCCATCAATACACTTACACCATGTTTTATGGTCGGCACCATGTATTCGCTGTGGTAGTCCTGGCCGGGTTCACACCGAACATGCTGAACCCCATCTGGTCTAAACAAATTAATCTTGGAATCATCTAACCAAATAATGTGCATGCCAATATTCATGAGGCCTCTTTTTAGGTTCTTTTTGGCATAGTTTAATCTTGGAGTTTTGCAAGCAATGATCTTCTTCTCGGACACTGTCTGTAGAGGTTGACTTCATGCAATGTCCACTTGCACTGTCCTACTATCACTAGTATTTTCAGAGAAGTGTATCTCATCTGTTTGCTTTTTAATTATACACAAGATCCAATACCCTACGCTTCAATCTAAAAATAATAATACATGTATTATATTTTGAATCTGTGGTGTTCTTTTTTTGTTATTATATTATATATCTTGGCAAAGAAACCTGAACAGGTACTTTTTTCTTCAGTTGCAATCGGTGCACACAAATTCTACAGCATGTGCATATGAGTGTGTACGGCCTCTATGCACATGCACACACACACACACATACACCTTTATCTGCAGGCATTCACATCCTCTTTAATCTCTTGACGCTCTGTCCAGGATGATCACTGGCTGGTGAGAAGCGTCACGCTCAGAGGGAAACCAGACAGAGGGACACATGTTTGTGCACTCCTAAATGAAGTGTGACCACAGTGGACCTCTAAAGCAGGGGCTGAGCTGGGGGCTATTATGGGGCCTGACGGTAGGGGGGCGCTGTGATAATTTGATGTGAACTGGCTTGATAAATCACTATGTTGTTACCCTAGCTTTAGTATCTGTTTATGTCTCTACAAATTGAAACCCCACTGGCACAGGGCTGATGTAGAGCCACTCTCTGGCCCCCCAACGATTAGTTCAAGGTGGGGAGAGTTTAGATGGCTGGCCTCTATTGGCCATCTCCCTCTTGCTGTTTTGTCTCTCCCTGCTGAGGGAGAAAGCCATGGACATGTGTAAGCAATAAAGCCAAAGGTCTGCCTTCCACCGCAGCCTGAGTGAAAGGAATGCAGAACCAAACTATAAAATAATAATGGGTACTGGGGCACGGAAGAGGCAAGGGAGGGTAGAGGTTGGTGGAGAGGGAGCCATCAGAGGCAGACTCATGTGCAAGGAAGGTGGAGTGTTAAGGTGGGGTGGGGTCCTGAAGCAGAGCCCTCCTCTGACCCCTGGACGTGCAGTTAAAGGCAGAGCGTAGCAAGCAGCCCAGGCTGGCACCACATCAAAAGGCTGACAGATGAAGGGCAAAGGCCAGTTTGACCTGGGCGCTAAGCTGCTGCTAAGCCTCTTAAAGCCAGAGGAGAGGTGCAGTAACGGGGAGAGAGAGGCAGCGAGAGGGGAGTGAGACTGACGAGGAAGGAAGGGAGTGAGGGAGACTAAAAGCAAGGAATATCATTCACAACTCCCTCCTCTGTGATAATCAAAGGAATTATAAAAAAACAAGTCATGTAGACAATAAATACAGATGCACAGAAGTCAGAAGAGATAACATTAAGTACCTTGTATGGAACTGTCGCACAAGGGGTATACTTCATCTAAAGCTAATAAACCAAAATCCCTAAAGCCTGTTTAAAGCAGGTTTTTCATAATCACCGAAAATAAACTACAATCAGGACAATAAGACAGACAGATGGAGTCCTCAGGCATTTATCTGCTTTAAACATTTTCTCTTAGAAGCCACCAACCTATCACGAGCTTGTCAACACAGTGACACCATTCTTTCAAATGAAACGCTAATGTGCTGATCTGAGCACACAGCGCCAGTATCTGTTCATGAAATCTGAGGGTTGATCAAAAGGTTCGTACATCCAGTTCAGTGTATACCTCGGCAAATAAGTGGAAATCATCACAAGTACTCGCATAACAAGGATACAAACACAGTGGAGCTGCTTGCAACCAGAGGAGCTGCGACAAAGCAAAGTAAATAACACCATGAGGGGGGAAACGGCAGACAGGAATGAAGGGGAGATGAAAAAGAGGGTGAAAAAAAACAACAAGAGAAGAAGTAAAACTTTGAAGAAGTCCAACTGATCTCCTAAAAGGAAGCGGACATATCCCACAATGCAACAGGACAGGAAATGCCTACTGTGAGGAAAAGGCACCCCTCTGGACCCCATTAAGGGAATGTATGAAATTAATAGTGACATCATGTTGCTTGGTCAACAAACGCAGGTTGATTGATGAAGACAAACGGTCAGAGTGATAGCCAGTTGTTGGCTTTCCCTGGGAGATGCCATTTTCAGCCAGCCTCTACTTCCAGCTCGTGAAAGGGATATGGGCTGTCTAGCCAGCCCCGTTCCAGTGCCACTCCTGTCACTCAAACTCACTTTAGGGTTTTTTTCAACACTCGTGTAAGGTGGTTGAAAGGATTTCAGCAGAAGTGCTTAAAAAGAATAGGTGGAATGTTAGCATTCAAGTATCATCCTGATAGGAGTCTTTTAGTACTGCCTTCATTATTTCTGGAAAAATTATTTTTTTGCTGTAGTTAAGAGATTCAACACAATGGTTTTGCAATGGTACAAAAATACTGTTTCAAATATCAGAAAATATTCACATTTAAGAAGCTGAAATCAAGAAAATTTTTTACTTTTGTTTTCATAAAAACTACCTGAACCGCGTAATTGATTAACAAAATAGTTGGCGATTCATTTAGTAGTCGATTACTAATCCGTTCATCGATTAACTGTTGCAGCTCTACTAAACTGAGTCTTGGTCTTGGAGGCAGAGCATAATCAAAATAGCTCCAATCATCCTTTTCCTCAGCCATGTTGTGGGAGATGCTGGGGGCTGCTCTAAACTCTCCTCCCTTATTGCTTGAAATAAATGTACCTCTACAGAGAGACTCATGGAGGAATCATCATGACCAGGAGCCTGAGCCACTTCAACTGTCTTCTTTTAATACAAAAAGTGCTGTGGTTCTACTCAAGGCTCCTTTATGAAAGCTGAATCATCACCGTGTCCATATCGGTGAAACCAAACCCTGTGCGCAGGAAGTTCATTAATCGGTCATTACCCAGCACGTGTGATCATAGGTGAAGGTTGGACTACAAACGGACTTTTGATTTTGGACACTACTAATCTGCCTGTTGAGAGCTGGAAAAGGCTTAACCCAAATCTTGTAGTTCTACATCCGCTTTGAAGGCTCATCAGTCACATTCATAGTTCCACAAAGAGTTGTTTTCACAGCCCTTCTACATAACCAGTTGAGGTTAGCAGTTCTTTCTACCAAAGAACAACCTGGCTTAGCCAAGACAGGAGGCATCCATTTCCAGCACAAAGGCTCCATCCAATGATGTGTTAAACACCAAACGGAATGCAGAAATTCGTTTTGTGTTACTCGCTCAAGTTCGGCCACGCTCAAGTTCTGTTGGACATGGACATCAGTGATGTTGGGAGGATCTCAACACTAATTGGCAAATCACAAATATTTAGCTCGAGCTCAAATATTTCAAGCAAGTTTAGCGAATGTTGCATCTTTGCTTTATTTGCGACGCATGGTGTCGTCTTGGCATTGACTTTGTATGTAGTCTCATAGCGCCAAGAAAATTGTGTCACATTTAGTGTGAACACACCATAATATTGAAACACCACAAGAGCCTCTGCCAGAATGTTCAAAAGTTGCTGCCACATCATGTTCTGCCAACCCTCTGGCCACAGTTCTTGGCAGTGGAGGGTTTAAACATGACCCCATCTCCCAAATATCAGACAGGATACTCCCTAAACTAATCCAACCAAAGAATGTAAAATCAACAAGTCAGTTTCCATATCAAACCCATATATACATAATCCCTCTGTATAGTGTTGATAATGGTATTGCAATGAAAATCTTGTTTTTTGTTACTTTGAACCAATTACCATAGCACTGTAACAGGCTGTATTAGAAATTATTAATTTTATAACATTTTACTTTTATTTAGCTTTTTCCCTGAAAAATAGTAAATGCAAGTCATATTTTGGGTATTGCATTCCACACATGGACAGACATGGAAGCATCACTTTTTCCTCAAGGTATTGTTGTTACTGTGTCCAAGTGTTTCCATTCATCTCAAATTCCATGCAGCTGTTGAAAGAAAAGTTACTTTGATTTGGTAAACATCTCTGCACATCTAGTGTTGTGAGCATGAAAGGTGCGTGAGCAGATATCAAAGACTCCTTCTGGACCGTCATCTTTGGCAGATCGACTTTGGTTTCCATCTCAAGTGTGAAACAGAGTTACAATGTAGAACTGAGACTGCAAACCTTTTACAAGGGCTTTACAACAACTTGACTGAGATGACCAACCTGGCTTGCATTTGCGAGATGTGGTATGCCATGTTGCACATCAACGATAAAAAGGTTTGCACGTTATTCTGCCACGTAGTGGAAAATTGAAAAACTGCTTTACAAATCTATCAGTCCAAGGCTTCGCACGTCTAACTTTCGATGACAATCTTATTGGGTGAGAACTGGTCAATGCAATCATCGTGCTATTGTTTCCTTTTTCTCTTTTCCTTGTGTTTTCTTGTTTTTGTCAGATTTTTATACATGTTAAAACTTAAAGCACTGAAGCACACATTGTTAATGAAATAAAAGGTATTCAAATTATAAAAACATGAAAATAAATGGTGAAGTATAAAACCAAGTTGATCAAGTCAAGAGACAACCAAGTCCAGTTGCTCCTGGCCATTTACCCGTTTGGATAACTCCACAGACAAGTCAAGTCAATGTCAATTAGAAGATGGTGAGTGTTTACGAACTAATTGTGGGATATCAGAGGTTTGACACCAATGACGTAGTGAGGAAAATAGGACTGAGGAGTTTGAGCTTTACTAGATGCCTTTTGATAGGGAAATTGGTGCCACCTTGCACATGCTAAACTGTGCCACCATCTGCTTGGAGACATGGGACCAGCACAAACCACAAGACAGTGGCTGAAACACACGAATCAAGATGGAAGCCGGTCTACAAACACAAGCCACAAAGCTACTTGAGTCTCAAGGATGTAGTCCCAGAAATATGGAACTGCTTTAGGTGTGACACGGTGACACGAACATTTGAGCTTTTGGGACGATGCCAGAGAGCCTCGGCCAAGCATGGTATCGCCAGTATGGCCATCCAACTAAGACTTTGTGAGCAACTACATTTGATATTTCAAAGACAGTCAAAAATAAGAAGCTGGCAGCACGTTCATAACAATATAGGATGGCAAAGGAGCAAACTGCCCCATTTATGTTCGTATCCACATGCTAGTATGGAGGAGATCACTCGGCCAGTCCCACAGGTATACGATGCTCTCAGTTGTAGTTTCATGGACAAATAACAAAGATCCAACATCAGATAAAGGAATTTGGCTCTTCGGAACAGAGTGGGAAGCCCAGTGCAGCACGAGAGGCTGTCCTTCACTAGCAGAACCATTCTCCACACTTGGCACTGACATAAAAGCAGCTTCTACTCCACTGAAGTACTCAGACATCCATACACACACACACACACACACACACACACACACACACACACACAATGCAGGATGTATGCCTGTCACGGACACGCAGGGAAGGGAGGCAGCAAAAACAACTTTCTGTCGACAGGAATAAGAAAAACAACAGTTGAAAGGGGGTCTGCATGAGAGAGAGAGAGAGAGATAGCGCAAGACAAAGGTTTTCGCTCCGTCAGAACTCATCAGTCTGCAGAGGGAAAATATGTAAGGGAGATGCAACCATATGAGCGCTGTCACTGTCCTCCTGAACACACAAGACAGAGGGGACAGGCTGGTGGAGAGTGAACTGAGAGCCAGGGAAACCTTCAGTAAAACCCTTCCATATCAACAGAGACATTGGCAGGTTGGTGAGGTTTAAGCATGTCTTGGATACAGGCATACAGAACAGTCTGCGGAACAAACGGAGGTGTAAACACAAGACTGAAACAAACTTTCTTTAGCAAATGAGCAGGCGCTATGGAATTGAGGTGTTTAAACATTGGTAATGTGTGTTTTTGCCCGAAGGCATAGACTTGGCTAAAAAGAAACAGAGAGGGGAAAAAAAACACACCGGTGAGTTAGTCAGTGAGGGCCAGATTAGCCCAAGGCCTCCAGGGCCACTCTCCAGAAGAAAAGATAAAAGAGCTTATTAATAGCCCTTAGATTTACATGCACTAAGTGGATGTTTATGTTGGAACTTTGTGCTTATGTGTGAACATCCAACAACTGTAAACAGTGCCATTCAGGTCCCATTTCCTTTACATCATTGATATTGTTTCAACTCGCAAAATAGGCGGCCAGGGTTTAAAAAACATCATTCGGGCATTATCTTTTAAGTGGTTCCACAGCTCGGCATCCCCAGGGCGGTAATCAAGAAGCTTCATTGTGCACTTCCTCTTCTGCCTCTTAATGTTACAGTGACTTTCAGTATAAACAGCTGAGAAAGGGCTGACCGACAGAAGCACTGTTGGGTTAGTTTGGTGGCTTGGCTTCGAGGACGTAGCGATAACAATACTTATTTCTACCACTAGAGGCATCTACAGATACTGACGTCTGAGAGAACAGGGCAGAAGAGCAGAAAACTATTTTTTTAAAACTTTTATTCATACAAAGAAATGGCTGCCTGGCAACCTGCGACTTGCTCATCATGGGATTTCCATTCTGCAACTACATTTCTGAATTTAAGTACATCATGTTACACACACTTTTCAATTAAATGTTGGATCACAACCCTGTGGAATAAATAGAAACCTGTTTGAATGAATCCGCCCCTCGCTTAGTAAAGGTTATGACCAAAAACATTATGCCATTGTATTAAAATACTGGGAAGCCCCTTCATCAACCACATGAAAGAGAGGCAGTCCAGAGCAGGAGAGTTCATGGGGAAGGGTAGAGCGCATGTCTGTGACCCCCACTGTCTTTTATTGGACAAATATAAAATTAACAACAGTCAGGAACTATGATGGTGAGCCAGGCTGCTTCCAACACTAATTTCCAATTTGAGGTCAGCTGTACGGTCTTATAAAAGTTTACAGGGCTGCTAAAAGAAGAGCTGGCACTTTGCGAGAAACAAAGTTTTCTAATTAATCATCTCGCTAATAACCCCCAGTCTTTTAATGTGCTTCGAGTCTAATGCATGCCCCTATTAAAGGTAAAGCGAACGCGAAGCCCAAACTAATGGCTATTGACATAATTCAATAAAAAAGCTGCTGTTAAATTTTCTTTTCTGTGGCAACTAATAAGAAGACTGTAAAAGTACAATGCACACCAAAGAGAAGTGACCTAGCTCTTGGCATTACATTTTATACCAGCCTTTCACTCATGTTAAAATATGTTAACTTGTAGAAATGTGCAATGGGGGCAGCAGCACGGGGAGCGCCATTAGTCAATAACGCTGCAGACTATTATCACCTTTAAAAGAGAGAGAATGACGGAAAAAAACTGTGAAATGTGGATCGGGGAGTGAGGTAGAAATTTAAGGGTGTAATGAAACCTAAGATGTGGCTAAAATATTTCCTCATAATGTATACAAAGTGTTTTGGAATTAAACCTGTCACATGTAACGGATCCATTTAACATCTAGAACACGAGGACGGGGAGTGTCGAGGTGTTAATGGACTGGTTGACACAAGCATCGTGTTCAGGATTCCAGGATGGAGTGTTCTCTAAGTGTGTAAGGACACCGCAGCTTTGTTCTGCCAGGACATCAAAGGGACAACCCGAGCTATTCGAACAATGACGCCCGTCTAAATATAGAGGAAGTGACTGACGAAGGGAGTTGGACATGTATGAGGTCACTGTCAGAATACAAGGAACAGCCATGCCAACATCCATCAGGTGATGAAAGACGTGCAAATAGTTCTTCCCTGCCAGTCCAGGGTCAGTGACTGGCTTCTGAACATGGCCACCGACAAACTACTAAGAGGACTACGTCACCTTTGAATACAGGCTCACAGTCATACCTCACCCTTCCCGAACAAAGAGAACAGGGCGGCTTTTACCTGCTTTAAGCCCCGTCCATCTCCCCTCGGCAGGGTCGGGCCCTGTAACACGCGAGACCTCTGCAAGATAAGATCACAGAGAGATTAAGCTCCTGTATCAGAGATTAGGCTAAGTTTGTTTTCTCTCATTTGAACCTAGGTGGGGGTAGTCCCTGGGCCTAACCCCTCCGCCCCCCACCCCACCCCCCAGGTCTGGGCATAATGCCATTAGTGGTGTTTTGTTGACAGCAGGCAACGGTAAATGAGGCCCCGCTTTAATCAGTGGCATGCCGGGCTGGTGTCAGAGTTCCCCATGTCTCCCAGGTGAAAGATGAGCAGGGAGAGAGGTGTTGTCTCCACGTTAATTAAAACTGCTCCCCTCACGTGAGGACTCAGCACTGCTACCACCAACCTGCCCCCTGAAACCACGGCTGTACTTTCCGTATAAACACTATCCATTAGGCAGGAGAGCAGAGAGTGGGGGCAAGCAGCAAGGGGTGTAATTAATCAGACTAAGATCATGTTCTAACCACTTAAAAGCAAGCGGGGGGCATTTATCTGCAGGGAAACGGGGTCTGTTTTGTTTTACACGGGAAATTAAACTTATAGGGAGAGTGGTTATTTTGGAAAGAATCCGTTAATAGAATCCATGTTAATAATGGATCACAGTAAAGGAGCGTGATATATATCTTTTCAAATATATTTTTATAACAATGACCTTTGTCCTTGGGGGGCAATGTGAGTGTGGCCTCATGCTACTGATGTAAGATATCATCTTCACGTTTAGTCAACTTGATTTATTCATTTAGTGAGGACAATGTTTGGCCTTCTACTCTCTCTTTTTCCACCTTTTAAATCTCTAAAAGGAATACAGTCCAGGCCATGTCAGAGGGACAGGTAACACTGTCCTAACAGCCTTGCTATTTACCCAGAAATCCCATCCACCACAGCGGCTTCCTGTTCCCTTGAAGTGAGACATCCTTTCCTGGGGGATTAACTGGATGAACCAGACATAGAGATGCAGTTGCTGCTTTAGCCCGGCCATGCCCAGTTACAATAACATTTTCATGCTGTTCATCCCAGCAGCCTGTCCTGCAACACCAGCCACATCCCAGCCAGAAGCACCAGGCAGGAGGCCCGCTGCGCCCTCGATCTGGCCAGGACGAACGAGACAAAGAGTCCTCGCTGGAGGGTGGGTAGTTGGGACAGAGGGGGTTAGTTGGGGAGTCTCTCACTTCCCTCCCATGCACTATGAAACCTCCTGGCCCCTGATGCAAATGAGTTGGTGGGGGCAAAGAGAAAAAAACAACATGAAGGGAAAACGGACACAAAGAAAGGATGGGAGGGGAGAAGGCCTCCAAAAGCAGCACAGCACTGAGGGCCCTTTCATATCACGGCAGCAGTGAGTGTCAATCAAGCGGTCAGCGTTAACAATGTTAGGCCAGAGTAAGAAGGGCTAATGTCCTCTTTGCTCTGCCCAACCCCCAACCCCAGCACCTCCCCGACTCCCCACCTTCCACAAGCCCCTGGTGACCACATGAATCTGACTAGTGACAGCTCGCCATCCTGTAATTTGCCAATTTGCACGCATGTCAAAAAGCCAGACCATGGTGAATAATGGCCACACAGTGGCGATAGGCCAAAAGAAGTGTAAGAGATCTGCAACACAGGGGAGGATAATGGAGATGACGGGGCAACAGCAGGACGAAATAGATTTGAGTGAAGGCTGCTTTTACAGTGTGTGTGCCTCCTTCATTGTGAACATTTGACTCTCATGATTTCTACATCAGCAGCCTGGTGAGCCCCTTTCGCATGCCTCGTGCATGTGGGCGTGCGAGATTGCGTCGGGATGATTGTGATGCACTGTATGCATGTGTTTATTATGTGTGCGTGTGAGTAAACTAGGGTGAGTCTTGTCTGACGGGACCATGTGTGCCATTTGTCTTACGAGCACCGGTGTGAGAAGTTGAACGAGTCTATCAGCGACTGCTGTGCAGAAAAGTGGGGGATATGGGTGATTATCCACGGCTGAGCCATTAATCTTGGGCATTATCAACACCTTGCTGGCGCAATCTGTGTTTCAATCCAAGAGTCCATGAATACTCCTCCATTGGTGTTCAGTTGCGTGTTACAGGGAAGACTACACAGGAGCTATAGCAACTAAAACGAGAGCAATCTAATGCTAACACATCGTCGAGACTTATGAAGGGATAGAGCCAAAGAAACGTCACCTCATATTCTTCCAAGTGGAAAAGGAAACGCACCTTTAATGTTCATATGTGCATACACACACACACACACACACACACACACTTTCTAACATAAGAAACAACCATGCAGCCTATATAAATCTCTATCAGGAAGCCAGCCAACCTCTGTGCCCCTTGCTGGTGAAAACCATATAATAGAGTAAGGAACCAGAAACACATTTTCTGGATAGTTGGCAGCAAATGTCCCGTAATGGTTTGGGCTGGGTAACTCTCTAAATGTTATTTTTATTGCTGGTTCTAAAAGGTAGAGAGTAAAAAAAAAAGGGAATGGTTTGACGAATGCACATACACCCTGAGAGGCCTGCAATTGTGTTCTGTATCATGTATGTAAAAAAGAACAGAGAGAGCCGGTGTGGTGGCATGAAACCCCAGTCTACACAAACATATGCTGACAACCAAAACAAACACCGTGAAACCGAACGTGTACACAAAAATAACAGCAAGTCAGCACTCCTAAAGGCTTTGCGATGTCACATTCGCATGGAGTCCCGTCTGCGAAGCCTCAAAAAAAAGCTATCTTCGCAACATGTCATTTGGCAGCGCTGCGGCAGAGTCTGCCCTCTACACTTGTTTAACAGCGTTTTACGTCTCCAAAACAATTCTGGGCACTGATTAACATCTGACAAAGGGGCACCCACTCCTGCAGAAGATCCTCAAACCATCCGTGAAAGTGAAAATGAGAAGCAATTCTGTTAAACACTCTACATTATGATGGATATTTACCACACCATTGTAACTCTAAAGGGTGGACCTTTAAACGTCTCACAAAGTAATCTCGCCACTGGTACAGTTCACTGAATCCTTTACCGCTGGCCCAACAATCTGTCTTGTGTTACTCGCCTTCCCAACTGTGAGGTGTTAGAAAGCCGAAGCGAGGACAAAGCTGACATTGCCTTCGGCTTTTTCAAAGTTGTGTCATTCATTCAAGGGGTAAGGACATCACGTGGCCAGCCAGCACGACTGCTCAGAGAGTTACAGGGAAATTGTTGGTACTGAGTGTAGTTAAGTGGTCTGGTGTGGTAAGGGCCCTTAATATCGCACTAGTGTACTGTATGTGCAGAGCTGTGTTTTTGGTTTAGGAAGACGTAATGTGGATTTTGACGGTAAACGTGCTAGTTGGTGTCACAGGTAGCAGTGAGCAAGGTTTTGAGTTGCGTTGCAGCAGGTTCTCAACTCGACCGAGTTGCAGGAACACTCCTGACATGTTCAACTACGGAAAGCAGGTCAAGTTTCTTGGATGTGGTTTCTAATTTTTTGAAATGGGGAGAAATCATCACCCCCCCACAAAAGTAACTACAACACAATACGAGACATAATTTTCAAGAACCATTTGTACTGCTGTGACATTTAATAGATGCGGTTAGGAGGCGACTAGTTATCCAGGATTTGCTGTATTAAGGAAATATACAAGATAGCGTATCGGGGCAAAAACATGGTTTAAATTGTTATGGGTATTTAAAATAAGAAAACATAACACGCATTATTGTTTATTTTTATTCTCAATTGTTGTTTTAGATGAAAATAAAAACCTGGTATGGGTAAGTATAGGATGATAATGGACCACTGATTGAAAAGTGAAAAAGAAAAGTGTCAACCTGCACAAGCCTAGTAATGGGAAAGTTTCATGTCAAATTATTATGTATACTTTGACACACATAACACATAGCTGTGATCCTCAAACATCTTGTTTTTGCACAGGTTGGTTTCTTCAGGGTAATTGATGTGTGCTGAAACCAACACTGCATGAATCTTGAAGACGTGAGCAGGAAATCGGCAAATAAGAGGCAGAATGCTGCAAACCTATCACACAGCTCGGGTCAGAACGTCCGGCAGAGTCAGAATTTGTAGCGTAAAGGCTGTCAAAAATGATCACTGTGCTCTGCAACAGCAAACCCCCCCCCCATCCCGGACACAACCCCCTCCTTTCGTCAAGATAAAGGATGTACCCCAACAGATTTGTTGACCTGCTCCCTCCTTTGCTCAACACAGTTTGAGTTGTGGAGGCAGCGCGATGCAGTTGTACGGGGGGAAAGAGAGGCAGGGTTACTGGATATTACCCAGGGAGCTAGGGTGGAGAATCAGTTTCCATTTCACCATGACCTTTCTCCAGTCCCAACGGTGGTCAGCTCCACCACTACCTCCTTCCTCTCACATCCCCACTGAGCAGCCTCCGCTCCACTGCTGTCTCTCTCTCTCTTTTTTTACATTTGTCAGTCTATCCATCTCACACTTTTACTCTACCCCCCCCCCAACACACACACACACACACACACACACACAAACAAAGGGATCAAATTCCCATAGCTCATCTATCTTCTCATCAGCTGTTTACACTGGTGTAAATGTTATAGCATTGCGCACAGTGCAAACGCCTCGGTAGTATGCAACTGATGAATACTAAGAAGATCACACCTAACCACTCCATATCAGGTTAAGGACCACCAACTAGTGCAGGTCTAAATAAAGCAGTAATTGCAGTGAAATTTTCCCCTCAGGATGGGAGTCATCCATTTCCAACACCCGAGCTATTCATAGTGTCTGTTAGTATTGTTTTCAGCCACCAAATGGTACTTTCATATCAAAACCTGTGCAATGACTGTCTTATGCCAACAATGCCGGGAAGCTATTTGTCACCAGACTCACGGCACAAACTCTGACACACTCTGGACACACCCTACACTGTGACTGTAACCATTTGTGTGTGTAATGTATATATATATATATATATATATATATATATATATAGATATATATATATATATATATATATATATATACAAATAGTACAAAATTACAGTCCAGTTCAGTGGGTCGGCGAGTGCATCATTATTTTACGAAACCTTGCAGAAATCCATGATCAAACGGAGGTAAGAAAATTAAAAAGGGTCAGCGTGCTTGAACAATTTTGTCTGTCACATCAATGCCAACTCATTCACAAACTTCAAGGTATCAGCACAATGGTTTTCTTCGCAGGGTGAAGTCAGGGCCATGCCAGTTGAAGAGCGCCCAGTCACAGCCATAATCCATACTCAAGAACCTTGTCTTGTCAAAACATTGTCAGCTTGCTTATTAGAACAACTTATATCTTAAAGCTGGACCAGGCAGAGAGAAAAGCAAAGTCGGAATGACCTCCACTTTTAACTCAACGTGGAGAAGAGGTCACGCGGTCGCTCAGGACATCTGCAGCTCCACGACACTCCACTGACTCTCTACTGAGGACTGTGACTGACCTGATTTAGTGAAAGACATGCTGCTTGTGTGTCGCCTCACGTTTTCAGTGCCATGTCTGTAAATGAATGTAAAAGGGGGGGATCATGGAAATGTGTGGCTGGTGGTAACATAAGTGTGGTTAATTGTCAATTCAGCTGGATTTACCGAGGTTCGCTCAATTTGCAAGGGTCACTTTTCGCGTGAAGCAAATTGTATGCGAAGTAACATATACAGTAGCTGAAATTTACACAGCCGGGTTAAAGCAATGTTTTACTGGTAAAAACAAAATCCACCCGGCCTGTTCTGTTGGGATATCTGTGACAGCAGACACAGAGAGAGTGTCATGAAATGTTTGTCAGACATATGCACTGAATCAGTTAAAAACAACAACAACAAAAACAGCTTCTATAAAAGAGAGAGCAAAAGCCATTTGTGTAAATACTATTTTAACATCAAACAGAGGAGATGAAGACATGTGACAGAATGTGTGGTCATTAACCCTGTACCATAATGACATTTACATTGCAATCACTTGTATTCTTTGATAAGCCTTCTAAAATCCTTTGAATTCATTTTGCTATCAATGTACGTTTATGAATTTTAAACAGTCAGATTATGTTCTCATTTACAGTTTAAGTAAACCTTCGTCAACGTAACGATTGCATTACCTGCGGACCTCTACATTTTGATTTCATCTCTGAACTTTGTGTTCTTAGACATAGTAAAGTTACAGGAAAAGCATGTGGTGCTACTGCAGCTTCACACTTGATATAATATATAATAACAAACAGTAAGTTCCTCATAAATAAGCCCAGATTAAATGTATCCTAAAGGGACCTTTTTCATTGTTATGTAAAGTTAAAAGTAACAAACCCTTGCCTCTCATCATAATGAAATGCAATGTTGCAAATGGAGCTGCTGTGACGCAAGACTTGTCTGACACTAAAGTGTGATTCCCATCATCGTCATTATCAGCATCAGCATCAGCATCAGCATCAGCATCGTAACTGGCAGGGCAGTCTCTCTGGGTTTGCGCTGCTAAAACTTTGCCACTGGCATTTTGTGGTAATCATTGTCACTCTCAGTCAAATTCATGTCCACGTTCACAGGGACGTGAGCAGAGGTCACACACCGACAGACAGACAGCTGAAGAGTCACCTGTGCATCATACTGCAGACGCGACTGTCCAGCACTCAAATACAGCAATAACAGCAACAGCAAACACAAACGTTCACTCCAGAAGGAAGGCAGGCTAATCGCCCCAGCGTGTGCGCTCCTCATACATTGATAAATGAAGCCATTGTGCAGTGATTATCACTGTTATTCATGGCCTCTGTATTACGGGGATGGTACATTTGTTGCATTACTTAGGAGCAGACACTGCTGGTGCCGAGCACATGTTTCCCTGTCACTGTGTATTACAGGCTAGCCAACAGCATTTATAAACACTCGGTAATGTGCCCTGCTATATACGTCGCGTTATTAAACTGCCATTATTCCGGTGGAAACCGGGCCCAGTCTCTGATTAATTGAATACTATTAAGTTGAGGTGCATCAGGCCTGTTTATAATGCCGCTTCTACATTACAAATTAATCACAGAGAAATTACCACAAATTACTTTTTGGTGGCATTGGGCTTTTGCATTAGTTGGCCTCCCTGTGATAGCAGCAATATGGAAACATATTATATCTTCGTTGTTTCTTGTGGTATTGTAATAAAGAATGATTTAGAGAGTTGGCCAATGTCAGGTTGGACATTATGCAGTGTGTGTGTGTGTGTGTGTGTGTGTGTTTGTGTGTGTGTGTGTAGTCTTCAGACATGGGAGAAACAACAGACCACGCTCTGGTAAGCATCAGGCTGAGGCATTTGGCTTTTTCTTAGTCTAGGAGTGGGACGAATGAGCTCTGAGTCGTGTTTCTGTCCCACGTAACCTCAAACACTAACGCCAGCTGTTAGCTGCAGGATACACTCACACAGCATTGGCCGAATGTGATTTAATGGAGCAAAAGCGTTAACGGGAGCAAATGTATTCATTTCAAATTGTTGTTACCTTCTGGCTTTGGTTGTACAACCTACGTTCCTAACCCTGATCATCTATGACGCGAGGTTAAACCTTCTGCTCTGATTGATGTCTGACAGAGCGGACAGAGAACTGGATTTAATATTTCAGTTGTGGCCAATCTAGTCCAGTGCTTAGGCAATCAGCTCTACAGGCGGTGGTACATGCCCATAAGTTGTGCAGTTATATCTGCACTCTTCAATGCATGGGACAGGAAAACAGAGGATCTGATGTGTCAGGCTGGGATTCAGGAGTACGATTCATATGTAATATTTCCCTCTCTTTTTTTCCCAGTAGAGCCTTAGTGGTACATTTGCATCGCCACTGGCACAGCCTGGCATGCTGCACTGAGCTTTGGACCTTTTTTCTCAACTCCTTAATGAGAGCACAGAATTTAGGGTTCATTCATTTCTCCCAATATCCACTCCCAACTCTGGCACTTTGGCAATTCCCACTCCCGCCCTCACGAAGGCCGCCTGGCCCTGGTGGTTTGTAATTAGCATCCTTCGTGATGTTCTGCTTTGTTGGTTCTGCAGAGCGAAAATCGGAGAGAGTGCAAGCTATACGGCATGTCAGCATAAGTTGAGGGGGGGGGGGGGGGGGGGGGGGCTTTGACCCTGTACATTCAAACAAAGTCTAGTTCTTTCGACGTCAGTGAAAGCTGACTTGGATCTGAGGAGAAAGCGCGCCTGCCACTGAACCCAAAGGAAATGGGCGAGCGGTAGCCCTAAACACAACTCCGTCACCTCTTTCCCTCCCCTCCTGCCATCGCTCCAGTCCACTCACCCTCCATCCTAGAGCACTGACAGAAGGTATGTATTTTAGGAGAGACCCCTGGTGATGTGAAGGACATGAGAGCCCTGTTTGAAATGGAAACCCACACGTTCAGCCCTGCAAGGGAGCACCAGGAATATCCCAACAGAGGTGGCAAAAGGAAATGGAACAAGTGGGCCAAAAAAAATAGCGTTCTTTATTGAGGTTTTCCTTTCAAAAACACAAGTAAATATAGGAACAACACTTCCTATTCAGGATGTGACGCTGTGTAATACTATAAACCTCAGTAGAGTACCCACTGACCACTACAGGCACATATCAGTTCTTTTTTCTCATATCTACTCTCACTCTTGTATACACTGACAACACATGCCGGCTCAGATAACCAAGGAAAAAAAACAACATGATAACAGAAATGAATGTAATTCATGAAAAGAGATAAACTGGGCCACACACAAGCTTACCCTCTTGTGTGTGTGCAGCACTGCCGTGCAGTCACCATCTATCGTCTCCTTTTCCCTTCAACCTCTGTTCAGTTCACACAGGAGAAGAATAGTATGCGTTTATGTGTGAGTGCATACTAGTGTACATGTGTGTTTCTGAATATGCTGGCCTGCTTTTCTGTGTGTGTGTGTGTGTGTGTGTGTGCGTGCGTGTGTGTGCGTGCGTGCGTCTGGATGTGCAAAGAAAATAATGTGGCACACTCCATCTCCCTATGACTCACCTGGAGTGATAAAGAGAGCAAAGGAATCGTTTCCTGCGCCTGCTACTCATTCAAATGGGCTGGCGTCTGTAAACAAGAGCTGCAGTTATCCATGTAGCGGTCAGATAAGAGGGGAAGGAGACCTCTGGAGTGATGGATCGCGGAGGGGCTCCCAGTCCCCTTCTCTTCCCAGCACCGCCCTGCCACCTTAGGATAATAAACAGCCACGGAGCAGGGGGCCAGATAAGAGCCATCACTCACATTGGCCGGGCTGATAAGACACAGACGCTCTCTGTCACCCTCCATGACATTTGTTTTTCATTCCACTTCAGACCGAGGGAGAAGTCAACCTGTTTCATCTCATCAATGGGCTCCACTCAGGATCCCCCGCTGAGTGTGTGCCACCCCTTGACACTGACGGCAGTCAGGTGACTGACTGTGTCATGCTGCGAAGAATAAGAAGAAGAAGAAGAAGAAGAAGAAGAAGAATGGACTGCAGTCTGAGTGTTTCCACTGTTAAATCCCCAACTACAGTGCCATGCCTCGAGCAAACAAACACACTCTTCAGCGTAGGTTTAACTATCAAACTACCAGGACTTAGTTGTAAAACAGATGTGATTTCATCCCTTCCCCATGCCATGTGCTCGGTACACTTACTGAAATAGTAGAGCTGCAAAGGGTGTGTACAAAACATGCCTGCTTTGATGAATTGTGGCATATTTCTGAAGACGTGGTCACACAGTGCAACAAAAAGCCTCGCACACCCACCGCCAAGTCTCTAGAGAAAATGTCCTGATACTGTGGGGTTCTGTGAACAGTCTGTTAATTTTGAATACCTTTACCTGAGCTATTTTTACACCTCATATGTCATATTAATGGACTGACGGGGCCGATGCCTCAGAGTCAGAAACAACCACGAAAAACAGAGGTGGGTTTCTCTCCTTCCCCGACCGGCTATAAAACCAAAGTTAGACATGAATCAATGTGAAATCTCCTTGAACAGAAAAAACTTGAGTTACAAGTTGTAAATTATGCTTTGGAGACTAATATTTCTGATGGGGTACATAAAATTATTATTTAAGTCATTTTGTATTTTGGCACCTTTAATTCCCTAAAAACGCAGAGGCCTATCAGAGGGAATATGCAGCCATTGTAAATCTGCCTGCCCTAACATTGGCTCTACCAGGGTCACCTACAAGTCACAGATTTGAGAAGGTATAAAATGGTTACTTTATGGCTATCCCAATTGTTATACGTTAGAGTTATGTGCATTGTATTACCTCTAATGAAGGGTGTAAATTCTTAGTTTACGACTGGACCTTTACACGGGGGGTTGTAAAACACACGCTTTTTGCGTTACTTGCGTTTGTCACCGGAGTTCTGGAGTTCAGACTGTGCACACACTGTTTCCATTAGTCAGGGACCGCTCCTCCGAGAGGCCTCCCCTCTGCAGTAATGGACCTGGGCCGTGAGAGCGTGGCATCCCGTCCGTCGGTCACGGATGACATTTAACAGACAGGGCCCGACTTCCTGTGATCAGTAAAGCAGTAACCACAAAGCTAATATACGACTCTCACAAATCCCTCATCGTCATCCTCCGGCTGTCAGAGATGGACAGTGCCGGATAACTATCGCCTACGTCGGCCAACAGATTTTGTATGTCCATGCTCTGGCTAAACATGGGATATGTTTAATCCACCTCTCCTTTGTAAGTACAGCGGTACTATGTCAACGTTTTGTTTCAGAACATCTTATAAGAGCGACATATCTGTGAGTACATATGTTTGTAACCCAGACGACTGGCGGTGACATGCTCTGTTCAGGGAACAGCTGTCGAAAATGGTCATTTTCTCCATATGATGGAAGCCTGATGTCTGAAAGCATACAAAATAATCATATGTGTATATATATATATATATATATATATATATATATATATATATATATATAAAAGTCACAAAGGCACTTGACTTGATTTAAATTGCACCCGCTTGGCTTTGAATAGATAGCTTATGTGAGCAGTGTTGGTTTTACTGGCCATCTTGTATTCTTTACTGATAGGGTACGCCGTAATTATGTCAATCACATTTATGGGAGTCGCACCTCGTGATTCAGCAATAAACAGCGGAGCACTGACAGGGAATCTTCCCTCAGTTTACAAACTTAGCTCTGCCGTTTCTGCGTCAATGTTGTCCTTCCAATGAAAGCATCCCTCCATGTGGGGGTCAACAGCACAGACAAGCTGCAGCAATTTTTTAAATGCTTTCTGCATGTCACTCTATCCTCTGGGGTTGATTAGGTTCAAGTCATAAAGCACAGGCTGCTCACTGAGCCCTTTTTATATCTGCATTTGAAGTGCTATAATGTTGCACATTTTTGTAAGTGTTGTATCTAATGCGTGCTGTAACATCAACATAATTCGGAACTATGCAAATGGCAGGCCTGGCTCTGTCACATATTCAACAGTAAAAAGATGCTGGGGACAGGAGATGTACAGCGCAGCAGCACTGGATTGTGAGGGATTGACGAATCAAGCAATTAAAGGGGAGGTGATTATGTCATCATTTTCTGGGGCTGGCTCACAAAAGGTCCTGCTACATTTCATATTCACTCTGAATGAATGAATAAGGGATGTAGGGGGGTGGTAAGGATTGAAATATCTCACAGGGACATTCTGCTTACTTTTTTTAGACAGGCCTTATCTCCCCACGTTCAGCCCTGTTAATATGATGATGAACAATATTTCATGAAGGGCGTCTGAATGTGTCTCTCCTGGAGAGAGCCTAGGCTCACTCCGTCTCCTCCCCATGTCCTCGTCTTTCCTTTGTACCACTCGATTTCTCTGCGCGCGGGGATGAAGGGGGGCAGGTGAGAGAAAGGCAAGTGGGGTAGATAATCGCTACTGCCACACACACACACACACACTCGTCCGGGACCCACCTCTTCCCCTTCCACCCCCCAAAACATTTTCATATCAATAATCAAGCAATTTTTCTACATGCTAATCCATCAAAGCGGGATGGGGCTAATCTGCAGGCGTGGGGCCAGGTGGCGTGTGCAGCTTCCTCTTTTCAGGTGTGCCCTGCTCCGTCGCAGACATTTGTCCCGCTACGAGGCGCACAAAGCCCCTGCCCTGTCAGCACAGATTGATCAGAGGCTGGCTGTAAAGGAGGAAAGCAGCACACCCTATCAATGATGCTCTACATCTGCACCTGAAAAGAGCCTTCGTCTCCTTCCACAACATACTCAATGCTGCAGATAATGAGAGCCGTGCTGTTAACAGCTCCTGCAGCTCTGGTTTTTGTCATGTGTATATAGGCAAAGTGCTTACCTTTAAGATGGAGGTACGAGACAGTTTAAAAAAAAAAAAAGGGCTCTCGGTGGGGAGATTATCATAATGTCTACAAACGCTGACAGGGTTGAATTTCAGTGACTCTTTTTTCAGATTAGTGGGGCTTTCAAAAGGGGTGCATTTGCAGAACAATGTGGTCGCGTGTTTGATTTTAATTTCTGACAATCTTTCGCAGCATGTAAGGGATACGTGTGGATGTTTTTTTTCTGTACTCTGCATTGTTGGGATTTAGTCAAGCTAAGGGTGCTTTTAGATGAATGTGAAGGCAGAGCAGGCGCCTCCAGGAGCCTGGGCGATCCTGCAGGAGGGAGAGTGAGAGATAAAATGCAGGGGCCTCATTAGTAGCACATTTATCATCTCCTGTCTGTGATTTAAAAGAATGACTGGGTCAAATCACTTTAAATACCTCGGGGGAAATCAACATTTGTCATTGCAAAGCAAACCTGCCTCTCCCCTCTCTTCTGGCATTAATTTATTCCGGTAAAGCAGCTCCATTCGCCGCTGCGCTGATTTTAATTTCATCCTTGCAAAAACCTTGGCTGACTGTCTATCTCAATCCATTGCTTTAACGTGCAATTGTCCCCTTCAATTCACTGAAGTAATACTCACCACCACGAGGCTAAGCCCTATCCATACACTCTGGGCAGGTGATGCAAATGGTCTTTAGTGAAACACTAAAGCGTGCAAGACATTGCAAATTATTCCTCTGATGTCCACAATTAAAAGCGCATTGCCATCAGCGGCGGACAGAAAAATGTACACGCTACGAACAAGAAAGAGATTATGTATTATAAATGTGTTATTAATGCGTAACTCGGCAAGGTCGGGGAAGTCAAGATAGGTGTTGAAATATGGATGTCACCCTCAAAGAGCCCGCTAACATTGCTGCAAGTAGACCCTCTGGACACACCGCCTGACAGAATATTTATGTGTTTGCCAGCACACCGGCTTACATCTCTGTGAGCATTATCTGAGGATAGTGCAGTGATGGTCATGCTACCAACAGCAGTTCAGCGCCGAGCAGAATAAGTGCCGTGGGATTTTTCTTTTAACCACGGTGGCAGTGACTCAGCTCCAAAACTGTAAAAAAAAAAACTTTCCGCATAGTTTTCATCTAGTCAGTCTGTCATTCATTATGTCTTACGTTCTTTAATCCTGCCATGTTTAACCAGTAAGCATACAAATGTAAATCACAAAATGTGGACACGTCAACCCTTTGATTTCACAATTTGAAGCAGCTACTTTTATTCTAGTTACAATAACATTTTCCATTTATTCATTTTCACAGGCTGTGCGCCTGTCATCTGGATCAACTATGTCCATGGCATGGTCACTTTTGCCTCCACACTACCTCTTTTCTGCTGATGAGACATTAAAGATGATGATGCCAAATGTGTAATGTACTGTACGGCACTGCAGAAATATGTCAGAGTCAGGAGAAAGGAAGCAAAAGGGACAGACGCTGAGCAAGTCCTGAAAGAAGTGTGGGATGGCGTAAAAAGCAGCAACAGAATAAACGCATATCTATTTCATGCCAGTTCAGACAGAATAGTCTGCCATATGTAAATAGGGGTTCAATAATGAATGCACTTCCCCTGCTTTTATTTGCTTTAAGCCCTCACAGTCACACACACACATTGGCACTATGCAAGACACAAATTAGAGAGCATTTTAAAGGAAATATTCAAAGAGCAGCCTGCCGCCGGAATATCAGTTATTATTTTTGATGTTGCAATTTCTGACACTTTGATGCAATCAGTGAGTAGCCCCGGCATTCAGCCCTCTCCAGGGAGAGAGCTGTCAGGAGTGAGGAGCCGATGGGTAGATAATTATGGGAGATCAAACCTCGCTAGTTAGTAGGCAGGAACGGGAGGCAAATGCCAAAAACCAGCCAATGTTTCGCAAACGCTTGTTCAAGGATATCCTAATTGCTATAAGTGGTTCCTTCAGGACTGGCACTTCAAACACTGCCTGCCGCATGATGTCATCTCCCTGGCTCCCCTTCACACTCACAATGGGCAAATTAAGGAAGAGGGCACAGCAAAACATACCAGAGGACAGCGTCCTTCCTCTGTCATCACATATGACCCACCAGCTCTCTCTTTATATATATATACATATATATATATATGTATACAAAGAGACCAGCTTTTTGCAAGCAGCCAAAATATTGTTGTTTTATTCATATGGGCAATTTATAGCTGTTATATTTTACTTTTTACATGCTGATATCCACATAAGTGCATACCGTAACACCACTGGAGATAATTAAAATAGATTGCAGGCTGATTCATATGCAGAACAGAACAAGTACACCAGCACTGTTCGTAAACATTAGGTTTGTCTGATAAGCGATACATTCTGACATCCGACTGTGTGCTCCATAATTCAAAGTGAGAACACGGTCCTATCTGTCAGTACTGTTTGCAACCTACCTCCCAGACTCCCTTCTTACCTTTGCAGTTCAAAGGGAAGGAGAGGGGAAGGTGAGCACAATTAGCTGAAATCAGTCAGAACAAATTGTCCGACTGCATTGCGCTATGCTAAAACATCAGAGTCCATTTGCTGTTGGTGGAATGACCCCCTTATCGTGACCCTCGTACCCCCGTGCAACATGCATAAAAAAACGATGTCGTCTAATCAGGCTCTCATACTTACCGTTGACCGGAGTCTCATCGAATACAGAAACTAACTTGAAAAAGAATCCTAGACCTGCTTCTGTCTGCCTGAGCTACATGAAAGGAAACTCAACCCTCGGCAATCAAAAAGAAGGATTTCATGTCTCAAAAACAATTCACATTTTCAAAGGGGGACCACAGCTGACATACAATCGCAGTAAACCTATTGAGTCTTCGGCTCCCTCATTCTTTCCTCTCTCCCGGTAGTGAATGTGAAATCTTGAGGGTCATTGATCATCTCATTAAATTCAGCCCCAAAGAAAGCGATCCTTTTCACACAGCTCAGGAATTCAGACGCGAAACAACCCCCGCCTCTCTCCAGGCACACACAAACACGCTTGCACCATCAAACATTGCCAAATGACTGCCTCTCGCAGACAAGAAAGACGGCAATAAAATGATAAAATAAAGTCTATTTTGTTCAAAAAAGGGTAAAACGGGGTCATTTTCTGCATAACAAAGCACTGGCTGGCGAGCTAATGGCTCTTCATCTGTGACAAGGGGCTCACTAGCTTTTCACTGGTTTGCTCCTCCTCGTCCTCCAAGTGGCCTGGAACAACACCTCACGTCCGCTCCTGACCCTCCTACACTCGAACGCAGGGAATTCCAGTGTCGAGCTCGGAGTCTGCACACGCACGTCCACGCATCACACCTCATGCAAAGCGAGTTAAAATAATAAACACGCTACAAGGGGCATTAGTACATTTCCAAAGGCACAAGTACACCAGCACATGCTCCGAGGGGGGGGGGGGCTCGTGAGCGCTCCGCGGCCCTGGAGTGGCTTGGCTCAGACTAATTGTCTTCCCTAATTGGCGACGTCTAAAGGGGGTCTTCTCTTTATTTTTGGACAGAGCAGCGTGCCTTCACACGAGGCAAATTACATAGACAGACAGGCTGGAACACAACAGAGCAGACGCAAATGACAGCGAGAGAGGGAAAAAGTGAGAGCGGAGGGAGGAGGGTGATTATCATTATTATTATTTTATTCACCACGGGGAAAAGACATGCTTAGAGAAACTGAGTTTCAGGTGGCTACACATCCAAATTGCTCCCCTCCCAATGGCCCCTCGGCCCCTTCCATCATCCCGACTCTGGCTGCGCCTGCTAGGGATGAGGTCATGCTGCACTCGTCCCGCCAGTGGTGAGAGGCCTCATTCTCCACTCCACGACCCTGACGCTTTATCCAGGAGGCCCGCCTTTGATGTGCTCGTAATATGAAGGACGCGGGGCTATCAGCTAGCTGTCAACTCGGTAACTACCCTGCATCGCTCCCAGGGGCAGCAGCGCCAACTGAGCCAGCATGGCCGTCCAGCTCCCAGCAGCTCCGCCGCTGACGGACCTGATTAATTCTCTGGAACGCTGGTTTGTCTTCCTACAGTTCAGTCAATGACTTCATTCAGCAGGGTGAGGTCACAAGAGGCCTGGTAATAAAGGGGCTGCACTTCACAGTAAAGACAGCATGCCTGTGTGCAGCTCTCCAAAAAAAAAAGAAGCCCTTTAAGAAAGAAGCGAGTAAAAAGGAGGAAAACATCCAAGTGTCTTTGGCTCCAGAGCAGCAGTCCTTGAGCAAGAGGCGAGTGGAGCGTACTTCCTCTCACTCCTGCCTTCTATTCTCTTTCCTGTCTCCCATTGTGGGAGAGCTAATAATTGGCAGACCAATGAATTATTAGCACACACAGTAGCTACAGCGAGAACAATGTCCCTTATTGGTGAAGGCTCCACTAAATGTGACTTTCCTTTAAAAGAACAGAGGTTCGAATGAGTAAATGGATTCCGTGAATAAAAAATAAAATGGGCGTTTCGTCTTCCCTCTGACTCCGTCGGCGTTCCATTCTATTTGAAAACTTTTATTGTTTCTGTGGAGAATGATGTGTCAATGTGATGAATGAGCGTTCCATAAAACCCGTGATAGTGATAGAAGTTGTCCTCTCCTCTCCTTGAGTCATAACTGATGTGGCACCGCAGTTTAGAGCGGTAGTCTCATATAACAATGCTTATTATGAGGCAAAGGCCTTTAAACAAGTCAAATAAAATTGATGTCATTCACTTTTTGAAACTCAATGATAATCTGGGGAATTTCACTCCAACAAACGGCATGGGAAAACGACACAACTCACGAGTGCGAGTAACTCACGCTCGCACTTATGGGATTGTAAAAAATGACAATTTCTTGAAATGTGCCATAAATTTGCTGAATTGCTCTTGCCATCCCCATGATGATGGTTGCTTTCACTCCGTGGGCCATGCACGTCTAGTCACTTCATATAATCTGGAGTCACAAATCACAAAAAGCCTAACCCCCCCCCCCCCTCCCAGCCTCCGAGGAGTAATACGGGACTTTGGAGGCTTTTTTGGGCAGCTCTAGTCAGCAGACGGGGACGAGTAGATGGCGGTCTGTGGCCGGCCTATCCATCCTTCCCACCTCTGGGGATGGAGCGTGGACGGGGAGGGGGCAAGAATGAAACGGTGGCCCGGCAGTGATGCACGGCGCTGCAAGCTCATAAAGCAGGCCATCAGCTGACCTCTGAGGCACGGGGGAACAGGGAGGGCCTTTACGACCATCACCAGATTTAACAGCCAATAATGACTGGAATAACCGCTTAAACCTTTACGGACCTGCACAGCCACATGGTAGCAGTGGCGGCGGTGCAGGGCAGGGATAAAGCGTGGGAGAGAGAGAGAGTGATATATTCAGCCAGTGACAGGGGCCATGTTTCAATCGAAGGGAAAATGACAGATGCAAAGGGAGAGCACCCTGATATGTGTGTCTCTTTAAGTGGAGCCAACTGGCTTGTCCATTCCCATCCTGATGAATGCACAACAGGGAGAGCTGGAGAGAGAAGTGGACGAGGGAGAAGACAGGAGTGATGCATGGGGCTCGAGACACGAGGGGAGAACAAACAAACGATGGCAGGTGAAGAGCGACGTTTTTTTGAGGGTAAAATTATCCCCTAAAACCAATTCAGAGAGAAAACTTACAGAGACATTTTTTGTTTTGAAGATATCCTTATATTCATTCAGGATATACTGGGTAGCATATATATGTATAAATGTGTAGATTACATTTTGTGATTCATGCATACAATGGCATCCTCTGAATTATTTGATTCAACATCAGTCTCATAAAAAAAGGAAACCACTGAAATAAAATTAAATACACAGTATTATTCTAGGGCAAAGTATATTGGAAGCTGCAGTATATAAATGCCTTAACTGGAGGAAAGAAGAAAGTCTTAATTTACAATTTGACCAGCAGACTTTGTTCCCCTTTATTCTGACGTCAAGTCTAAGTTATAGCACACTAGCATCCTTTGGACTAAGATCATAACACCAATTCATTAACTGTTGGCAGCGGACTAATTCTGATTTTCAATAAACTCTCTAAACCTAATACAGTGCTCATGAAAGGAGGCCCATTTCACAGGCTGGCAAATGTTCAAGCAACATATGCTCACATAATCTCTTAAAAAGCATGATCCAAGTCCAAATTTAATTATGTAATAGCACAAACGAAATCAGAGTGCCGACACAGCACAGCTCTGATACACAACGCGCTGCCACTCCACTCCGATTCTCCTCATTTGTTTATTGCTCTCACCCTTTCCCAGCATCCTCAGGGGCCGTGACGTCCAGAGTCCACTCAATGGTCTACAGATGGCTCCGGGGCTCCGGGCCCGTTTCACATGGTTGTTTGTCTTTTTTAATAGGGTCTGCCGAGATATACGACTATTGTTATATGATCATAATGCTTTTTCATGGTCTCCCAAGCCATTACTTTCAGTGTGTTGTGTTTTTACATACTAGGTTCAAAGTCTTTTAACTTGATTCTTTTTTTTTTGTGCTTTTTCTGTTAGTTAATATGGATTTACAGTGGTATGACTCAGTCGAGGCAGTGGTGCTGGTGCTGGCAGCCAGTGGAGGTTTTCGCAGTTTCAGGGACTAAATGGGCGCTGGGCATGGGGGGGGTCTGTGGGATGTTCATGGTTCCCTGATCCCTGCACTTCCTCTGGCAGCAGCACTCAACTCGCAAAGCACTGAGCTGAGGCTCCTGATCTCTGTAGAATACAGATAAAATTTAACCAGCGAACAGTGTCAGGACTTTCGCCGAATATGATACTGTCTCCAAACATTGCTGAGGAGGAGTAAAAATATATATATACCAGCATAAAAACCACAAAGGGGCTCAATTGAAGACTATATCTAAGATACCAGGTCACCTTTTTTTCCCCCCGTAACAGTATCAATAAATCCTGGGACAAAACTGCATATCTTAAGCACCTTACTGGCGACTTTTACAGTGCACAGTCGGCGCTTGGCACGCAAACGATAACATTCCCCCCACACAATGGTCTAATCTTCATGGCACAGGTAGCACTGGGATTGTCTTGGATGTGCACTCTGCCATCGCCTGGGTTTGTCCCGGCATTAGAGCACTCGGCATTCCTTTGTGCTTTTTAACCAATGAATTAAAGAGGATTTCAACAGGGGAATACTTATCGGAAAATTACCCCCTTTACTCAGAGATAAACAAATCAGACCAAATAAGTTGGAAAGAGTTTCACAAACTCATTCTGTAATCAGGGGGAGCTGCTTAAGATAACAACGCATGATTTAGACATTTCCACGACGACGGAGGAAGAGTGAACCTTTAAGCTAAATGGGACGGGGGTTGATTTTGAGCAGCTGCCTTTGCTGTGTTAGATAGTTTACTTTACAATTTGTATTTATAGGAGCCAATCAGATCCTTGTGTTGCGAGTAAATAAATGAAATTGTTGGGAAGTATTGTTTGTAGATTATATATTCAGGTCACTTCTCCCAAGAAATCTTTTAATTTTTTAATCCATGCAGATGTTTGTTTTCAGAAAACTTTCTGAAGTGCATCCCCAGATGAACATTGAAAGCATTCTTAAGTAGCTAAGTTGCTCTTATACAAAATACCTCAAAGCGCCTAAGATAATACATGTGGATTGAAATGCAATCTGCCTCTCACTTCTTCCCAAGATAAGTGCAGCCATTGACAAGACCTGGCTTCCTCCTCTTATCTCGCAAACACTTGATACCAGAAACTCAGTGCATGAATAAGTCTTTCAAGATTGTGATGTAAATATATCCGATTAATCACAACAAGGAAAACTGCAACAACTCGTGATCCCACCCCCCAAACAACATTGTTAAAATGCTCTTTTGCTTGCAGTTGCATCAAAAATGTTTTTTTTTCTTATCCATACTTCCCACTGCCGAGTCAGTGATCACACAGCCCTCAGTCATATACCTTTTTCTCTTATGTTGACGTGTTTTAATGTATGCTAATCTATTGTAATATTTTCATTTTCAAAGATTCTTATTAACATTAATTTAAACCAAGACAATTTTTTTTTTAAATAGAGACAAAACTGTATTTGGATAATCTATGCAAAAGCTCTAAGCCCATCTCCATTCCTGATGCATTTTGTGACAGCCCCCTCACCCCCCTAAGACCCCCCGGCACTCAAACATTTAATTTAACTCAGCAGATCCCGAGGACACAAAGAAAAATCATCAGGTCCATGTTCAAGTTTAATTACTGATTACTGATTTAAACCTAGTCTCAGCCCCCCAGTCCCGTCTCTGCCTCGGTGAAAGACAGACACAGAGAAGTTCCAGGAAAGACAGAGAAATGAGGATCATGGATAAGTGTATTTGTATTGTTTGAAAAAAAAACAAAGGATATATTTTCAGTGGCTCTGAAGCTCTACTGCTTTGCGTACATATATGTATATAGTAAAATGATGTGCTTTGATTTCCTCCGCTTCCACTAAATGTCCCTCCAGTCCACAGTGTGGCGCTCTGTTCTCTGTCTGCCGCACTGAGTCGAAGCAGATTGAGATGAGCCTCGCATTGGCACCTACCATCTGCACCCCCCCCCCCACCCACCACCACACACCCACACCCACACACACTTTTCACACTAGTAAACGTCTGTGCATGTGAGCGAGTGTGTGTTTGTGTGTGTGAGAGCATGTGTTTGATTAAGCCCCGTCTAGCTATACCCTCAGTGCTGTGGATGCCTCTGAATCTATTACAATCCCTCCATCACAGACGCCTCTTCATTTACATTCCTCGGGCCTTGTTTGAAGAATATCTCAGGTGGGGGAATATATTTTCAGAGTGTCCCTCTTATAGGTTTACTCCGACTCCAATGGGCTTGAAAAGTTGCTTTTGTTCACCGGGGGAAGAATTTTCACCTAATGAAACCCAAGATCAATAGAACTGTTCTCTCTACTCATATATAGTGCATGTACACAAGGGAAATAAAGTATTATTTTTCATCCTCAAATGTATAATATATATCATTCTTTATTTAATACTTAGTTCAATTCCGCGTGTGCCACGATGGGGGAATATTTCCTCTGATGATGTCCATATATTACAGAGAGAAGATATAAACATGGAAACATTAGGTCAGAAGATATGAGGGGAAAAAATTGAGCAATACATACCTGAGAATTGACAATGTCCTGTGTAGAATACACCATCTCACTAAAGTATTATACCAAAACACAGTTAATCTTTTATAATTAAAAAGCTTACAGACATTTACATATTAATCTGCTCCGCCAAACGCAAATTGACATATTTCAAATCACGAGCTCAGGTTTTAAAGACAGAGAGAGGGAGAGGAAGCGCAGGAACGAGGGGAGAGGAGAAAAGAGCAGATAAGCGTCGAGAGGAAGGAAGATGAGGGAGAGGAAGATGAGCGGGGAGCGGTGAGAGCAGTCACTTCAGGTGCAGCCCTTATCGGCGTAGGGAGAGGACCTTTCTTATGTAATCTGTGATTTCATTCAGCGTCCGTATCAGATGATTGTCTGGGAGAAGAAAAAGCCATTTTGAGGGGAACGGGCTGCGTGAAAAGGATCGTCTCCCCGGCAGCTCACCCTTCCATGTCGAACCAGCCGCATGGCACCGAAGGTCAGCAGAATTATTGGAGGCGGGGGGGCGGCTCCGCCGGAGAAGACAATGATATGGCCTTAACCCTCATTTGGAGGTGCCATTTCCCCACCTGACCCCCCTGCTAAAGTGTTATTTTTCCATGTTATGAAATGTGATAGCTCTCTGGTGAAACAGGAGTCTCCAGTTAGAGAGGTAATACTTTGGCGTGCAGCGACAGCGAGGCAGCCTCAGCCTGCCCTCTAAATGGGTCTGGCTGTGCGGCCTTACTGCTCCGCGCTACGCAGACAGTTCAATCAGGGTAAAACAACGTCCATTTAACCGCTTGGCTAACAGCAGCCAGTGGCACACGGCGGTACACACAGGAGCCCCGAGATTGCACAGTCTGGGGAGCTGATGATAATGTCTTTGTGAATTTCACCCAAACATGTCATTTTAAACCAAGACTCTGCACAGGGCTGTGTTCAGTGTCATAACCTGCTGGTTTCGCTTCCCGCTCTCCGTCTCCGGCCCCCACACGACGGAGGCTGCAATTGTGAGGGAACGTTCTTTTTTTAGTCGAGGTCAAAATGTCTTCATTTAACGCAGCAATCAATAATGGATGAGCAGCAGGATGCAGCGGTGATTAAGCGGTCTACTTCAAGCAAGTGCCGAAGATCATGTTTGAAATAAGTGTCCAGCAATTACAAAGTCAAGTTTTACATGTGGTGTGGTATTAATAAATAAGGTGGGGGAAAAAAATCATAAATGGCTAATGCTTCATTAATTTCATATTATATTTTCATTAATGCAAAATGACGCGAGCAGATCTCTGAATAATTCAGCCTCAAAACTAAGCATGTGCAATAATCACATGTGGATCAAATGTCAAGGAGATGAAGCATCTAATCACTTCAGCCAAAAGGTTGCACGTGATTATGGTTATATTATTATTATAAGTTTAAATTACTTTATTCAGAAATTCGTGCAATTCACTGTTGTCTACCTTTGCTGTACTGGTGAAACAATTGTAAGACTCATGTAAAGAGAAGAAGGTATCGCCTGTACAGGAATATTGATTGCTTTATGTGTTATGATGTGACGGAGCAGCTCACAGGCAGAGGAGGGGGCAAGAGAAGGTGTATACTCTGGTTCTCTCAGTAGCTCCATCTAGAGGAGCGGAGAGGGGCCTGACTGCATCGACTCTCAAACTTGTAATATTTTCTCACACCCTCTGCACATTTAAACAAAACAGTGCGATGGTTTTGCAGTGACGTGTTATTTTTACGCCGAACCCCTTCCGCATATTTGTCACTAATCATTTCTTTGATGCGAGGTGGGAGGACACATGGCTACAGGGTCCGGTCTTGACACAGGACCCTGGCTTTGGATAATGGTGCCCGGAGGGCCGTGGCACCGGGTAGTGCCGGGGGGTCAGAGGAACAGGCAGATTAAGGAGGAGAGGTGTTGAGGTTGTCACCTCGGGGCTTCCACCCACACAAGGAGAAGACGCGGAGACCATCATTCAAAGCAGATGGCATTTTTCTCAATTTGTCAGGGCTTATTTTTGGGGATGCAGCCTCTGGCTGGCCCTGGATAGACTAGTTATTAAACATGTACGCTTATAATTTTGCCAAACCACGGAGGGTTTGGACACAAAGCCTGAAGCCTCAAACTAAACTGAAAGTCTTCCCCACTCTCCTCCCTCTTTGCTCTGCCTTCCTGTCAGAGTACTGAGAAAAAGCAAGAGGAAACTGAGATTGTGAGAATGGCTTTACACACACACACACACACACACACACAGTTTTGCTGAGCACAGGGCAGCATGCCGCCAACTGTGTAGTTCAAGTGCACTATTGCTGTCAAGGTGTAGGAACCCTACTGGGGCCCCACATGCAAAAAAAATAAAAATACCACTCTTAGCAAAACAAATAGAGGAATAAAAAAACATTCACCAGTTATTTATATCACACATGTTAGGATTTGTAAGGGTACTGAAACCGTGTGACGGTGTAACTTGCAATAAACACATAGTCACTGATCCAAAACACCCTGACGAATGCTCAAAGTGTCTGCAGAGCAAGTAGACCTGCTGCACGAGCACTGGAATCCAACTCCACACACTCACATGTCACAACAGCACTCACACAAACACAGACACACACAGGCATCAGGACTGCAAAGAGATAATTAGCAAGCACAGCTGACTCCTTGAATTGTCCTCCGTCCTCCCCCCATCGTTTCCCCGCTAATAGGGGCGTGAGTCCCACTTATTAGATGTGATTATCCACCCAGGGCTGTATGTAGATTAGCTTTATTACATCCCTCAACCGTCTTCTCTGCTATTTAGACGGAAAATGTAATTCAATGATGTAACTTAGATATAAATCTGCATTTACAGGGCAAAGTCCCACTCCAGCACTGGTTATGACAGGTTGGCTGATTAAACTATCAGGCTGACAAGCCCAGCAGCCACACCAGAGGACAGGCGAAAGCACAAAGGCCCTCTTATTATAGAAAATCCCCCAGAATAGCCAGCGGTGGGGTTATGGTAATGATGTAGGACCTCTCCGTCACACAGACACAATGCAACACCTATGCACACGCGCGCGTTTGTGGACTCAAGTACAAGTACACATGACAAACACAAACACACAGGGATGTATATACATATAAAATTCAGTATATAGTATAAACTCATACAACCTACACACACGCACACACACACACACACACAAACAGAGAGACAGAGAGAGAGGGAGAGAGACACTTATCTCTCCAATTCCCTTATCCAGCTGAATATGATGACTGGCTTTTGGAATGACCTCCAGGCAGAGGACAGGGCCTTGTGTTCTGTGGCTCCCTCCCCTTCCCCGTCTCTCTTTCTTCCTCCCACAGAATGAATCTAAAAGATTGGTGACCTTGCTGTGCGTCTGTGAGGGAAATGAGCTACATCTTGTCACAGACTGAACAGGCCATTTAAAACCCGGTTTGTTGGCTCTGAAAGGGCCGGAGATACCGGAGACGATAAGCAGAAGGGGTGTGAAGGGGTGGCTTTTAGTCTGAAAATTAAAAGGCAGCCCTGATGGAAATATGTCCGCGCCGGTGTTGAGCATATCGTTGCGCGGCGCTTATCGAGTGAGTATCTCTAAAGCGCGCGGGAGAGAGGAAAGGGCAGACAGTACGAATTCATCCTCTGCTGCTGGCAAGCTGTAGGCACGGAACAGGTAACAGCCAGTGAAGCTTCTCAACAGGCCCTTATGCCAATAACTGGGAATATGTTAATGGTTTGCAGGATGCAAATGAACTTTAAGGGTTTCTTACCAATGTGCCATCTCCGAGGTAGGATTTAAAATTCATTATCTGCACGGTTATCCAAATCCATGCTGTGGTTCAGACAGACATGCAACACGCACACACAAAGTCTGGAAACAAGCACAAATGAGCAAACTCGCCTGCTTCTCCAGTGATAATTTGTGTGTGTGTGTGTGTGTGTGTGTGTACGAAGCTTTCCAAACAAAAGCTGGCATCTCCCATGGCCTGCACAAATGTTTGTCTAATGTAAACCGCCATATAGGAGCATCTAATTAGGGGTGTCAGCCTGCATGTGGCTGAGAAAGCTCAGCCAACTGTCAGCCGATTCAGATCGCTCCCAGTCAGCGGGGAGACGAGAAAGGGAAGAAAAGAGCAGGAGAGGATCCGGCAACTGGGAACCGGGGACCCGAGCGAGGGGGGGGGGGCAATTAACAGCCAAGGTGAAGCCACTCATTGTTGTCAAAGAGAAAACTACGCTAGCCACGCATGTTAGACTCCTACCCTTCCGCGCTACTCCGCCAGCATCCGATTGCACTTTTGCAATTAGGCTCGACACGCCGAGCGGAGCGGCATGGCGGAGGCCTCGGCGCTGGCTCAAATGACACAAGAAGGACGGCGTGCTGGGCAGTCAGAGCGGCGGCACTGTAAGTACACATCCACAGAGGAAAGTGGGTCTGCACTTTTTTCTTCTTTCTTTTTTAAGGCAGTAAGGTAGAGCGCAGGGCCCGGCTGGAATGTCCCAGTGGGTGAAACCCGGAGAAAGGTCATGGTAACCCAGCAGGGGTCCAGTGTCTTCCTCATTAAAAACCTGAGCTTTACACAGAGAGGGGGGGAGGGGGGGGGGGGGGTGCTCTTTTAAGACCACACCGAGTTAAGGTGAGTTCTACATCTCACGGGGCCATGGAAACACATGGTAACACACTTGAAACACGCAGACCTGCAGAAGGAGACAAATGCCTATACTTGAAAGGCCGGGGCAAACACAGGGCATGAAAGGTAAGAGTAAAAAAAAAATAAAAACTAAACAAAGCGCAGGCCAAGGTGTTTGTGAACCATCTCCCTTGGCGTTGATGATTAGTGGGTGAAAAGTGTGAGAGGAATGCTGTTGTTGTTGTTTTTTCCCCCCTACCTTAAAGCCATGATTTGCTTTGCATAAACAACAACAACAACAACAACAACAACAACAACAATAGCGGGCAGGTTCTTCTGTAGAAGCCACACAATAAGCTCAAGGGTTCCTCATAACATCTCATTATAGTTAATGAGCGCTGTGTGTTTACAATGTGTAGCTCTATAGAGCTAGCAGTGTTTACCCATCCCCTCCTCTCAATGGAGATCACTCAGCACACCCCAAAACAAAGGAGGATTTGTTTAGCCATGGGCTGTGTTTCTTCCTCTCCGGATCACAGGGCTCAATCTAGCAGGCACAGGCTGTTAGCGCTATCTCCCGAATTCATCACAGCCACCGTGGAATCCCCAAATATACGTTGGGTTACAAACCAACATAATTAAGTTAGATTAAACATTCAAACATTGCGTGTCTTCCTCTGACATAAACGCATCCCTGAAGGACTCTCCAGACAGGAGCAGCCACAAAATTAGAGTATATTGTCTTGAAAAAACAGCCGAGGTTAGATTGTCTTTTTGTGTACCCGGCGAGGCTCAGATAGATTAAATGAGTCATAGTGAACTTCCCCCGAGACCAGTGGAGCACGGCCCACACCTGCACGTCCTGTCAAAAACTAACTGCAACACAACGGAGAGGAGTGTGGAAACACTATCCACACTCCGCTCTTACTGCAGAATCAGACAGTCGGGGGAGTCAGAGTCTAGGACGACCGGGCTGCTGCAGACCAGGGTTTTCTTTAATCTGATTATCTATCTCTCTGACTTTGGCAGTGAGTGCGGCTCATCCGCCTCGCTCCCTTACACCTCTGTAATTAAACAAGTAGGAAAATACCAGAAGGGGAGAAAATGAAACACATAAAAATGTTTCCGGAACATCACGTCCGCATCGGTACAACACATAGCTCACTGCATCATGCGCCTATCTGCTAATTAAGAAAATGATTATCAGCACCCAGGATCCCCGAGTTGAGGGCTGCGGGAGAGTTTTGCATGGTAGGCTCTTCTCTCAATCAGTGAGTTAGGAAGCATGGCAATTGTGAGGCTGATTGAGTCCTGTGTTGAGCGTGTGTTAATCTCTGATTAACATCTGCGTATAATCTCGTGGAGGTATGGCACCAGTGAGCCCTAAATGCACACAGGGCATGAAATATCCAGGCGTGTAATAACATTTTATTTACAATGGGCCCACTGGGCACAGTGCGTGCCAACACTGCCAGACTGAGGCCAATGCAATTCACTTGAATGCATTATATTACCCTGGCAATCCAGCTGGGGGAAAGGGAAAGGGGGGCGGGCGGCTGAAGTCACACCGGGTTATGAGCCGAGAGCTCGTGGATACCTGTAAGGCAAAAAACGTAAGCCCGCAAAGAACAGCGGAGGAACTGCCAAAGCAGAGGGATGAAGCATAGATGAGGACCATACGGGAGGGACACCCGGCTCTAACCCGCCGACCCAAATCGCTCCATTTGTCTGCAGTTAGACCTGCCCGGCGAGGACCGGAGCAGGACTGTATTTCAGGAAAGAATGTGAAGCACGCCGACCGCAACGCCCATCCACTCCTCTTAAATCAATGGTGCATTTAGCCAGGAACCCACTGGATCAAAATCAATAAAACACACTATTTCAGCACAGTGGGGAAAACATAAAGGCACACCAAACATTAAATCATTAGTTTGTGGTGTGCCAGCAGTTCATGGAAAAGTTAATAATCATACATTGTGACAACATGTACAGTGCACATGAAGGGGCGAGGTGCGTCTACGCATGACTGTAGTTAGAACATTTTTTTGAGGGGGGTAATTACATTTCATGACACGTTTCTCGGACTGATTCAAACAACGACATTTACACCCAGCGTACAGTCAAACTCGGAGGTTCAAGGTATGTGAGATTTCACGTGTGCAGTGCGATGAATGCACAATCACACAATATATGAAAATATATGGCTCAATTCATATTCATTGTTGGTATGAACTGACATCTTATCTGAATAATCTCCACTTTACGGAAGTGTGAAAGTATCGCCTATAGGCTGACCTCCCGCACCCCTGGGGCTCAGGGGAACCACATCATTTATCTGGGATGGGGGATATTTAAAATTCTAATATCATAATAATATGCTTGGTCAAAATGGCCTTTCTGCATCAATTTTAATGGAAAATGTATTACACTACATTTTTGCCAATGCATCAAATTTAACAATGAAACATATATTCATAAAATCACAAAAGAAAATTTTAAATACCAAGGACAAACGTCAGAGCAAGGGCAGAAGCATACATGCTAATTCACATTCAAACTACAGAGCTGACATTCTTGTATTTACATGTACACATGTAAATTAATCAAACTAAATGGTAACACCAAAATTATTTGTCTTTCGACAAAACAACCAGTATCATACCAACAACCAGGATCATAAACAGAAGCTCTATTCACATAACCTGGTGCGGGTATCAACAGCGGCCAGACATAAACAAACCCTTCCAACCATGCCTCCAAGGGCAGCATAGACCCAGTAATTTGGGGCATTTTATGCTGTCTTCCCCCCTTTCAGGATTCTCTTATAATGAATATATGCAAAAGTCCATTAGAGCATAAAAACACAGACACCGAGCCCCCTCTTCCGCTCTCCTCAACATGAAAAATAGAGAGGGGGGAGAAGAAAAAAAGAAAGAGAAAAAAAACTACCGGCATCGATTTCAATGGAAGCTACGCCTTTCAAACTGCTTTGGTGTCCTACAAAATTACCATATGAGAAGCTATTTACGACTCGACAAAATTTCAGTGTGTTTCCATGAGAGTTCAGTCCGCTCCTGTGATGGAACAAAATGAAAAGCCAGCCTTTACTTGTTGCACGCAATTAAGCCCGTGCGAAAAAAGACAGTCGGGGCAGTTTAACATTTCATAGGGCTGTAATTATGCTTTAACTGTTAGAAAGTGTTGTCCCCCAGGAGCCAATTACTTGAAAAGCGCTCATCACACACAAGATATATACAAACAAATCC
Organism: Scophthalmus maximus; assembly: GCF_022379125.1. Classification (NCBI taxonomy): domain Eukaryota; kingdom Metazoa; phylum Chordata; class Actinopteri; order Pleuronectiformes; family Scophthalmidae; genus Scophthalmus; species Scophthalmus maximus. The sequence goes on along the minus strand of NC_061518.1, from coordinate 19,924,876 downwards.
TTCAAGCACAAAGTAAATGTTTAAACATTAAAAGGGATGAGCGCAGGAACCCATACCAATCAGTTTTGGTAGGAGCTAATTACTAATAAGAGCAGCAACCCCGTTGTGTTAGATAATTATGACACCGACTTGCACCTCAAACACACAGAGCCCCTGGCTGGCGGGCGTACCGTGGCTCCTCGTGATCATGGGGGAGAGAGGAATCAAACATAGACTCACATAGAGACCAAGTGGAGGGAAACAGAACATTATTGGCATCGATATCTCAGCACATGCGGGAGAATAATCACGCTTACAGTGCAACACAGCCACATCGACCGGCAGGAAGATCTTACATGGACGACTTGTTTCAAGAATTTCTCCTGTAGGGGGGAAAAATATATATATTTCTATAAGCGACCTCAATTTAGTCTTTCTTTTATTTGTTTCAATAATTGATTTAAGAGAATCGAGTTCACATCACTTTATGAAAAACCAAACACACTTAAAAAACAATTCCCAGCGCTGAATTGGGCTGGATGCCACCCTGAGTGAATTACATCACTTATTTTTAACTAAAATAAAAACTTAACAGTCAATAATAGCCTAAGTGACTTAGATGGGAAATTCTTCAGTTCAGCAATCATATTAACCTCCACTTACTCTCTACATCTGCTTGGCCCGTTGTTTGCTCATCTAATCAATCTCCTTCAGCCTTGTTCTTTAATGTCCTACCACGTTTGGCCATCTCTAAATATCCGTTAATGCCTGGGAAACATCAGGCCCTCAATGATAGCACTGTAAATGTAATTTATTTCTCACTCATGCAAGCACTTGAGCTAAACGATTATGGCTACTGAGGAGCGGCGCACTATATAAGATAAATATTGATTGGATGGAGGGTTTGTTAGCCACAGTGAAGAATAAGGTCTGAGCGGGGAGAGATGCGTGGATGGGGTGTGGGGGAGACTGGGAAGATGGGGAGGGACCGAGATGCCGAATAAAGAATGGGACGGTTCGAACCTGGCTCCTCACAGGGAAGCCCATCTTTCAGGTCCAAAACCAAACAGACTGGGTCTCTCTCACACACCGTCCTCATGCCAAAGCGTCACTTGTTATGAATTTTTCTCGTGCCCAGATGTCTATTTAGCAACAAGGTGCTAAACGCTGCTGACATGCCAGTCTGTGCTGCGAGGGCACAAGGAGCCAGGTTAATTAGCGAGACTTGATCTCTGACGGCAGGTACAAAAATCAGGTCATTTAATTCATTTTCAATATCAATATTATTTTTTTTTAAATTGAAGTATATTTTAAATTATTGATGTTTTGAAGATGTGACCAGTCGCAGTTATATAATGGCTGATGATGACAGTTCACCACTGTGAGTTTTACAGCTCAATGTTTGGTTTTTGTAAGAAGACAAGAAGGTAATTACTTCTTTGCCCTCGACAGAATCGTGTTACTGGTGACATTTTTTCAGGATATAATTGGCAAAGGAATATGTTTCAGAAGGTGAGTAAAAGGATAAAAGAGGGAGATAATTACACCAATAAAAGCAATAATTCACATTCACTCACACATTCCTGAGCCGTGTGTTTTTTCATTGTAAATGCCAAAAATAGAAAAATAGTAATGACCGTAAATGCCCCCTCCACTTCCAACACACAGACACACGCACACACACATGCACACAAACTCTGTTACCCTTCTTCGCCCTTGACATCATATTGTAACAGCATCTCCAGAGGCCCAGGCATAACTTCAAAATCCCATCTAGTCGAATCAACATTAGGACTTGCGTGGCAACGCAGCAAACCCTTTGTGATGTAACGCCTGAGATGGATTGCTTTGAGAAACATCGGATGAACGGACTATATATCATCATGTTCTCAGGGTGCAAACGTATGTGCTTCTCATATTAACGGAACAGGTATCGCCGTCCAATTACATGTACGCCAACATGACGACGTCTCTATTGTGTCATTGCGTAAAATGTGCAGTGCGCATCCGGATGCTGTTGGAGTGTGCGTTTTTGTGCAACAGACTATCGAACTTTTTCCACGAGCCTCAGCTCCCACAAACACACACTCGCGGGTGCACACGTGGCACGGGGAATTTCCACCAGTGTAAACAACCTTGTGTTGTTGACGTGCGAGACCGACTGGGAGAGAAACAAAGCTGTCTCAAATCCCATTTGGGCTCAGAGGCGGCCCATATGGAAAGTTACCAAATAGTGCTAATACTGCTAATAGGATGTTCCACTCTAAATAGGAGCTCATGTTAATACCCAGATTTTCATTCATGCTGGAAATTGTAGTTTTAAATTACAGTTTAATGCTTCAGATTTTTAATAAAAAAAAGCCCCTCAAAAAACCTTCACAGCAACACAAAAATTACCACAGCCTCTGAACAGAGCCTCAGCCTCCCATTGTCAGCCAATTACTATGCAATCTCTTTCTTATGACTGAATAGCTCACTGTTAGCAAATAATGAAAAGGCAATTATGGCAAAGCTGTGTTCATATTACCCTCTTCATTTTATGCAGGCTGTAATTATTGTCAATCCTAGAGGCTTACTCTACCATGTAAGAGGCAGCAGGGAAGAAAATGGAGTGGGCTGGTGCATGGCAAATTGGAAATGTCACAGCTACCTTTTTATCAGCACCACTAGACCCCTTTGTGCGCGCGTGAATCCATGTACACGTACATGTGCGCGTGTACAGACGCGCGGCAAACATGCATGCTTTGCACCCAGATGTCCATTAGCTCACGCACGTTCACGGGTATACATTTATTTACACATCAACGTACACATAATTACCCCCTTCATCACAAATCATAAGTTCTCCAGCAGGAAAAAAGAGAAACACACACACACACACAGACACACAGACACACACACACACACACACACACACATATACACAAACGATGTGTGTTTTGCAGAATCTTTACCTCAAGCTGTTACCATAGCTTAAATACAATGCTAGCGGGTGAAGAAATAAATAAATATACTGATAGATGAAGCGGGTGTGTGACACACACACACACACACACACACACACACACACACAAACACACACACACACACACACACACACGTATTCCTTTTGTTCTTCCCCTTTTTTTCCCCCTGAAAACAATGATTCCCTGAAGACTCCTGGTTTTCTTTCCCTGCCAGTGTCTGTCTAACAGCAAAGTGGTGGATATATTCCTTTTGCCTTGGCCCTCATTAGCTGTCTCCATGCTGTTCAGTAATAGGGAGTGGCACATAAATGATTCCCTTTATAGAGTTTGATGTGCCACACTGAGAGGACCACAGCCCCCGTATGGACAGCACCCCCCGTCAACCCCTTCTCCACCGCCGCCAAACACCCCCCCCCCCCCCCCCCCCCCGCCCCCCCCCCCATGTGGAGTGCACATGGGGAGGGGGGGCAGTGCTGGAGGAGAGATTGGTGTGTGACACGCATGGCAAACGCCTTCGCCTATGACAGCGCTAAATCTAATGGGCGGCGCTGACCCTTAAAAAGAAGAAAATCATCAATGTTTCCGTAAGTGCCACTAGCAGAGGTACATAATTAGGGTGGGACATCAATAAAGGCCCATGCACACGGCATCAGCAGGAAAGGGTGCACAGGCAGGAGGTGCAGCGAGGAGAGATCTTTTGTCAATAGTCTTGCAATGCATCCCTGACAAATCAAAGTGAATAAACAATGTCGTGATTCTGCCGTACCTTGACAGGCGAGAAGCAGGTCTTCTAACGTGATTCTGACGGCAGACTTCTCAAGGTCGGCCTTTAAGCTCCTTAACTGCACTGTTTCAGGCTTTGCACCAAATTCAACTCGACATTCATATACCTGGCAAACACATTCATAGTATATTTTTTGAAAGTTATTTTCTCCCTTCTCTCCTTTTTTCCCCCCTTCCCCCTCACTCCGTGCCACAGACGCAGGTGCTGCTCCTTTTGTGTTTAACAAGATTCTTGAAAGTGCGCATGGGGGAAAAGTGCATTTCTTAAAGGAAAGCGTTGCGTTACACGACGCTGCCTTCCAAACGCACTTTTCAAATGGATACTGAAACCTTTCACAGTCATATTACTTCTGTACCCCTCTAACATAATAGCATCGTCTACGCGCGTTCCAACACAAAAGACAGCCGGGGAAACATCACAAAAGGATCAGGGAGAAGAAAAGCCATCTTTTAACTTTCAAAACTCCCTAAGTTCTCAGAGCACACAGACTTCAGTGTGCCGCCAGCTTACGACGGTGCGTTCGCCTGCTGCTCAGACGGAGGATGGAAAGAGAGGCAGTAAAAACAATGTAGTCATTACGGCTCACTTGAGTGTCATTCTGGCAGGCAGGCATCACCGCTCGACTTCAGATGTGTAACCGGAATCACTCCTCCGTCGCCGCGTGGCCTGCTGGCTGTTCGGTAGAGTTACAAGCCACACAAACAAACCAGAAAAGATTCCAATTTACTTCCCGATTTGACTCTTTTTTGGAAGAATTATGAAAGCTGCGTTTTGATTTTTCGCCTGGAGAACGAGGCGACAGAATATGATGGCAGAACACAGTGATCAATCAGAGGCGTTTTGTGGAGGTTGCTCAGTTCTCCGGCACCAACAGCAACAGCTGGTGCAGCAACTAGAATCTACAGCACCAGGAAGTTTGCTGAGGAGGCTATTGAGCCTGTGTGACAGCATGTGTGTGTGTGTGTGTGTGTGTGTGTGTGTATCACAGAATTCTCAGATTTGATGTCATGATTGTCACAGGCCCTTGAAGCGAGTGGCCTATGTGTTCATCGATTCGGTTTGATGTCTCTCTCTCTCTATCTCTCTCTCACACACACACACACACACACACACACACACACACACACACACACACAGACACACAGACACACACACACAACAACACACACAAGTCCCTACACACCTTGCGAGCCCTGCTGTTCACTCATACTCCTCCTCTGTCCAGGAAAAACAGGCTGTAAATAAAGCAAGGAATAGAGTTAAAGGAAATACGATTGAATAACACCCTCCCTCCCTCCCCGTCGTCTGGCTCAGAGAAATGATTTTCCTCCGTAACAGGTTGTGTTAATCTGCAGAGGCCTGATGATATGTGAATAACACAAAATGACCAATTACACTAAACATGCCAGCTTTAATTTCCTGCCTCTGCGGACGGTAAATAAACTTGGCTTCCACGAAAAGCACGAGTGAAAGAGTCCTCCACTATCAAAGCCATCCCCGAGTTATTTCCTTTGATTAGCTGCCAAGGCCCAGATACCCCCGCCTGTTTCAAGTCATTTGAGGCGTTCAAAATGAAATTATGGAGCATCTCCGCGAGATATTAAGTGTTAAAGAGCAAGTAGCCCTTGGCTACAGTAATCCCCTGTTAATCCTGACCTAATGAGACCAAGCATGAGAGCAGGGGAAACACAGGGTTAACTGGCATTAGAGAGACTTACTGGAGTGGTGTAAGCTTTCTTGAAGGGTAAATTATAACAGTTTCTACAACAACAGTGTACTGTCACATCGCGCCAGTTAAAGTGAAACGGTGTTGTACCACGGAAAAACAAAACAAATCTCCAGATGATGAAAAGACATCAACACACACACAAAGTGAAATACACACTATGAGAAGATGAGATGCTGTCCCAATATTTCTAACTTAATATCGTCTTGTAAGTCAGGCTGTGGTAATTTACTTCTTCTTTGCTGCGCACTATATTGACATAATACGTGAAAAATCAAATAAGATAGTAAAAACTAGAGAACGGACGTGTTGAAAAGTGCCAATAAAAAATTTTCATTTATTTTTACAGCTTGCATATTTAAAAAAAAAAATCTAAAATTAGTCTCTTGCAGCTCTACATATATCTGGGACAAACTGGCCATATGGAATATGTATCATACATCATATCAAATGAATTAATCTTTGCAACCTTGTACAAGAGATGTAAACTAATGAAGCCTTGTTTGAGTTTGCTCGAGAGGAATCATCCTTTGTCAAGATACCTTTCTCAAATCTTAATCCACATCTGTGAAAATATTCTGAACAAACGTCTCCTCACACGTGTACTTGCAACCCTCATGTTTTCTGGACGTGACCCAGGGGAGCTGAATGTGTGAATGCGATCACTCGGTCATTGTCGGAGACATTTGAACCGGACACTGAAACGGACTTCACCCTGCCAACTCTCCACAAAGTCCAGTGAGATGTGAACGGAGCAGGCAATTGTCCGGAGAATTCACAGCGAGCGAGTGGGCGAGTTGGTGACGTTCGTATCGTTCCTCCTGCACGCTGAACTTGAACAACACAATTTATTCATGTTCTTATTACACCACCATACAAAAGTGATTCACGCAACACTACAATCGTGCAGATCGGTAAATACCTAATACTCTATTTGCAAATGAATTATCCACACAAACACGCACACACCCTCAATAGTGCGTTTGCCAAGTTGCTTTTGTTAAACCTCAACCTGTTCCAAGCGTCCTCGAATAAACTCACACAGAGTAATAAGGTACAGTGGTGTGCCAGCATGGCGGACAAACTCGTCCAAAGACAACACACCATTCAGCACCCGGATCACCACAGCACTTCCTCCACAACCCTCTGATCCTTATTAGACCCAAATCAGATGTAGGCATGGATACGTGGAGAGAGAGAGAGAGAGAGAGAGAGAGAGAGGGAGAGAGAGAGAGAGAGAGAGAGAGAGAGAGAGAGAGAGAGAGAGAGAGAGAGAGAGGGAGAGAGAGAGAGAGAGAGAGAGAGAGGGAGAGAGAGAGAGAGAGAGAGAGAGAGGGAGAGAGAGAGGGAGAGGGAGAGAGAGAGGGAGAAAATCACGGTCCTCTACAAATGAAATGAAAAAAAACACGTGTCCAGACACATTTCCTATCTTGTCTTTCCTGCTTTTATAAATCCACAGTTTGACCTGACCAACCACAAAATTCAGCAACTGCTACTTTTTAGCATTTTCTGTAGCCAGCACCAAAAATAAGAAGTCTCCGTTAAAAATTTCCCCACAGTCGAAAAACACGGTCTTCAAAATGTTAAAAAGAGGTCTGAGTCTGTGACAGTCCAGATAACAGTGAACGATGGTCTCCACGTGTGGACAGAACGGACATGTGGAGGACACGGTGGGATTCATCTTGGACAGAAAGAGATTCACCGCCAGAGCCCCGTGGAGGATCCTCCACTGCAGGTCTCCAGACCTCTTGTTCTAGAGTCTCCACACCGGCTCTGTCCCGTGGCAGTCTGTCCTTCCACACCGTGTCCTTCCTCTCACCCAGCGTCTTCCTGTGAGTGGCCAGAACACAGTTTCTGTACAAACCTTTTCCACTTTGCATGTGGAAATCAGCAGCAGTGTCCGGTGAGTCAGCATGATGTATTAAAAAAACAATATCCGGAAAAGGGGCTCCGAGAGAGAGAGAGAGAGAGAGAGAGAGAGAGAGAGAGAGAGAGAGAGAGAGAGAGAGAGAGAGAGAGAGAGCATGCAACGTGTTATTTATTGTATGAGCATTCAAGTTTTAAGGTTTTACAAAAACATTGTAAAAAGAAGAGAATGCATTTGGTTACCTTAATGTAACTCATTGTTTTATTATAATCAAAAATGTGATTTTAAAAAGTATTTTTTCTTTAAAAAGGGGAACACAGAATATATCTTCAGACTACTGTATGTTTTAAACTGTTAAAATCGGGCCTGCAGTGGGAGAAAGTGTGTGCGTATGTACGTGCCTGTGTGTGCGTGTCTGTGTATGAAAGAAAGGAAAACATGAAGCTTTTAAACCTGAGATTGAGCGAGCGCAGTCTCCATCTTTCAAGAACTCATAAATTAATCACCAGGCGGTGGAAATGTCCAAACATACACATGAAAGTTAGATGCTTCTCTAACTTTTGTGTGCGTGTGTGTGTATATGCGTGTGCGCGTCTGCGAGCATGTGTCTGTGTGTGTGTGTGTGTGTGTGTGAGCGAGTGTGTGAGCGAGTGTGTGAGCATGTGTGTGTGTGTGCAGACAGGGAGCGAGTACATATGGAAGCTGTGTCTGATCCTTGACTGGTAATTAAGCTTATAGTTTTACAAACTTGCATGCACACACATACCCCCACATACACACAGTCAGTCTCTCACAGACACATGCAAACACGCGCACACACACACACACACACACACACAATCAGAGTTAACAGGTCGTACATAAACCCACAGTTAGTGAAATGAAAGACCATGCTCTTTGTCTCTCTTTTACACACACACACACACACACACACACACACACACATGCTCGCGGACGCGCACACGCATATACACACACACACACACACACACACACACACACACACACACACACACACACACACACACACACACACACACACACACACACACACACACACAGGGCACGGGGCGACTCCTAGGCCTGTCAGATTAGAGAAGGTCCTTAATTTGTGTGACTCCGTGGAGTTTCGCTGGCTAATGAGATTGGGCTAATTGGTATCGTTACTGTAATCTCCTGAGACGCAGGACAACACGTTTAAACATATACCCACTGATCACACTTAAAACCTGCCAGCGATGCTTAAGGTCATTAGCGGCTGTTTTCATTTCCAAAGACACGCAGCGTAATGGGGAGGGGTGTGCACAAAACACTGCGGAAGTTCACCAGGGTTAAACAGGGTAAAACATTCATTTGCTAATTCTAGGATGCATGTTGCCAAAAGAAAACATGCTGTAATTACACATGGTAAAAAAAACAAAAAAAAACAGAACAAGCTAAAGTAACACTCTTAGACATAACCCTGGATCTCACTGTATGCAACCAATTTATCCCGGCAAATTAAAGCATGTTTTGTTGCGGGGCCCTTAATTTGGCAAATTCCCCCATAAACTGATGAAACTGTTTTTAACCCGAGTTAATTTGAAGGTTTTTGCATCCTTTATTTGGTTGTTTGTTTGTTTTTTTTCCATTTCCTAAAGGCAACATAGCTGCACTTTTAATTACCTTTCAACCCATTCTCCACTGATCTCCTCACATGTGTAACGTAAGCTGGGAACCAAAACCAATTTAAAATGAGTACAATCACAACCCGAGACCAAGTGCCGGGGTTTATTTCTTAACACGGTACATGGTTACTACTACGGGGATAGGAGGGTATTGTGAAATACAGCAGGGGAAAGTTTGAAATGTTAAAATCGCAATGTGTGCATCTGACTTACGGAGTACGAAGTACGGGGGGGTCAAGTCTGGCCTTGCAACAGAAGGTAAGTTGATAACCGTAAAAATAAGGGTCTTGGTTTCAGACCCCACCGTGGCCGACCGGGGTCTGCATACGTGTTCTCACCATGTCCATGTGCGTTTCCCAAAGACACGTATGTCACCAGAGGTTTAAGAATACGTCTGCCCCTGCACGTGACCGAAGCGGCGGACAGGAGTCTGTCCCTTGGCTGTGCACCATACGCTCCTAAATAGTTAAGATGGGTTAAATGCAGAAACCAAAATTTCCCCACAGGGATTAATAACATATAGCTTAACAAGCTCGAGAGGTATTAAAAATTCTTCGCTCAATATATAAGTACATATCTTTTATTGTATTTATTCCCGGGTCCTAATATGATGAATGCAGAGCGAGGCCATCAGCATAAGTGGGCTATCCGTCTCCCTTTTGGCTCAGGTCAGGGGAATGGCATGAGGCTGACAGAGTGAAACAAGAACAGTAGCTAATGTTAGCACTGATGTTAGCGTTAGTATTAGCATTAGCAATGGAGATGAATGGAGTGCCTGGCAGCCACGACCCGTCTGTCCACAACTAGGGACAGGTGGGCCCTTAAGCCGGGCTTCAGGTTACTCAGGCGGGCCACAGTGTGCGTCACGTATTCACAAACGCACACATTAATACACACGTTGGACTGCGGGACGTCCTGATTCATTTTATTTCAGGCTATTTCAATCCCACAGACACTCTCTGGCTAATACTGTAATTCAAACTAATGAAATTGAACTATCGTGCATGCTCTTATTTTGGTCACATTTCCGCAATTGATCGGAGTAATAGTTAATGAAGCGCTTTTTCCCTGCGAAGGAAGTGACAGAGGAGCGAAAGTCTCCATGTGTTACCGGGCTTTGTGATGCAAAAATACGTAGGGGAAGTTTGCTTTAGCACTGCGGGGGGAGTCTAAGCTCGACCACCTGTTCGCCAGATCCAGAGGCTTTATTGAATATTCTTATAAAATCAAAAAAAAGGGGGGGGGGGGGGAATCAAAGCATTTCCTGGCTGCCTGTGGCACGGCTTCTGAAGACAGGGCCTATTCTTAGGTTTTGACCTAAAGCAGCAGCCCTCTCTTTAAACCTCACAAATGTGGACCCAGATGTTGCCGGTACAATAAAAACATGAAGCCATCTAACCAATGTGTATGTTGTTACCGTTCAGTCTCTGGCCCGCTCTGGCAGGTGACAGTGATGGATCTATAAATTGAAGGGATGCCTTATAAGCGTCTCGACGCAAAAATAGAAAGGCAGTTGGGGAAACTAGAGAAAAAAACAGACTGCAAACGATCGGTACCTGTCTGTACAGTGACCAGCTTGACTGAGCTGTGATCTATTGACCGTTTTTGATGTATTGTCATAATTAACTCATAAGACCTTCACAGCCGACCCCCACCTCGCCCTAGAAATGTTTACCGAGGGATCCGGGGAGAGATGCCGTGTTTGCTGTGCAATCAGATCTGAGCTGGAATGTGGGAAGGAGGAGGGCAGGCACAGGCCTCTCTTCCTGCCTCGCTGGCTGGGTGGCTGGTGGTGGGTGGATAGTTGGGACATAAGCACCTAGTCCCGAATGCTATTTCTAAACCCCCTCCACCCAGAAACACACACACTCACACTCACCCCCCCCCACCTGTTTCCTTGACTCCCCATCCAATGAGTCCTCAAACAAACTGCCCCCTCATGGACACAGCTCACTCTGTTCCTCCTCAAGACGTGCGTCCCTAAATAAGGCATGGCTGACGTCGGAGCCAGCATGGGTTTTACTGGATGTTCGTCCTCAGCTTACAAAAAATAGAGAGCACAGTTTCACAAAGTTGGCACTATAGTCGTACGCGCATTATCATATCTCCTCATGAAGTAAATTAGCTGATGGCTGCCGTTTCAAACCACCTGCATGCGATGACGACTTGACCTTCATGTACAGAGATAGAAAAGGATGAGCTCAGTTTGATTTTTTTCATGTGTAAGGGCTGTGGAATATGAAAGTGGTAAAGTGTGTTTTCAAAGATTTATACTGCAATTTTTTGCAATAACTGATGCAGGATTTCATAAAATACGACTCTATAACTGGCGCTTTAACTGCTCTGACCCCGTCACTTCCTTCTGGTCATGTTCCATGAGGCACTTTGGGTCCGCACAGATGATCCTATGAAAAAACTGACTCTACAGATTGTTAAAAGAATCAACTTCTATTTAAAATAATAATAATGATTGTATGGTAACAAAACATCATGAAATACTTCAGAACATTAGGCACAATCGTAGGTACTTACTTTCAAAAAGTAATTAATACAAAACCTTTGGTTATCAGGTTCTTCTGACACAATGAGACAATTTCATGTCACACTAGAAATGTCACATTCAGAATTAATGCTTTTCATTTTGCAGAAGTCTCTTGGATTTACTATTTACTCTTTACAATGTTTTTTTTTTTTTCTCTAACTCCTCCACAGCAATGTTACAACATGTAGTCCTTTTTTTGTCCTTCCCACTGATTTGACAACTGTCGTACCCGGAGGTTTTAAATGACTTCGACATCCTAGCACGTGATGACTGAAACTGAAGGAGAGACGTGGAGAAAACGAGACGAGACGAGTGAGGGAGAAAGGAAGGAGAGACCCGGGAGAGAGGGAAAATGAGATCCATTGTAAAAGCCAGTCTTGTTAGCACTGCGTCACACGAGCATCCATATATCATCTGCGGGTCTGTCACCTGACCCCCATGTGTCACAGACCCCGGACTGTTCCCTCAAACACGGGGCCTTCTCTGGTAACCCCCGTGGCCCTCTGTACCCCCTATCTCCCCCTAACTCCCAGTGAGTGTTAGGCAGTACTTTACAGCCTCTGAAAGGGAACTAAAGACCGCTGAGGATTGAGATGAATTACAGCCGGGGAGGGAGCTCCTCTAACGAAGGGCGTCCAAATTTACAGCTTTGCCAGCTTTCTTAACTTCATGGATGGAGATAAAGCAGGCCCTGCTTTTGACAGAGCCCCACTAAGATCACGGGGAGGGGGAGCAGAGAGAAGGAAAGTAAGACAGAGGGAGAGGAAGACAAGGCTTAGCTTCTCAAAGAGAACCTAATGAGTGAAAATATATGAAGCAGAATGGCCCTTGTTATTCTCTCCCCTGACAAGAAAAACGGCAGCCAAACGTCAAGTAATATTTACTGCGATCAACAGTCATCGAGAGGTTATGGACACAGGGGCCCTGACTGCACTCACTAACTATTTTGTGAAAGCGAGAGAGCCAGCCGCATGCATGAAACACATTTTTCTTTTTTGTGTGTGTGTGTGTGAGATCAGTCGGTTTAAACGCTTGTTAAATCAGCCAAGTTTAAAAAAAAAAAAAAAAAAGTGGAGAAAAAAAAGAGCCTTTCGAGTGCTGTCTAAACCTGAATGAAAAGCCCTTTGTAGTTCACCTTGTTGGGTTTGTAAAAACAAATGCATGCTACATCAAGCCAATCATTTATCCCCCAGACAAAGATCAAACTAATATTGACTGAAAAACACCTGAAAGATGAGACAGTGAATGCTAATGAGAGGGGCCTTCCTGGCTGCTAATCACAGTGGGCCGCGTTTCAAGGGGAGGAGGGGAGAGGTACGAGAAAGCCATCTTCATAAACATATCCTCATTTTCCACGAGCAGAGGATGGCGTGCGGGTTCTGGCCGCAGCCCGACTCCTATAAGAACTGTGAATTGTATATCAGCCTCTAAAGCTGGCACTTTAATCCTATTTGCATTCATATGACTATAGCCGGATCCTGGGAGCCTTTATCCTGAGATTTGCCCATTTGTATGCCCCTGTGAGTGCGGCGACTCTATGCACGATGCCCGTATCTGAATGTCTCTCACATCTCTCGGCCCAATTTCACCCGCGTGTTGCAGCCACTGCCATTCACCGGCTGCAGAGTCAGTGGGAGAACTTATTGGAGAATGGTACAAATGAGTAAACATGGAGACTCTTGGGCAGGTAATGGACTTTCATGTGCACACATGCAGACACACACACACACACACACACACACACACACACACACACACACACACACACACACACACAGGTCTCATCCACACATACAGAGGAAGGGGGGTGGTGCGGTGGGGGGAGAATTAAATACTCCTAGTGGTTCCCCAGTGAAGGGAGCCACAGGCTTAGCTCCACACCGGCTGATTTGTGAATCTCCTCTCCTTAAACAGCTCTGTGCCTCTGTGCACACGTTGTGCCGGCACTGGGGGAGCGGTGCTCTCGCCCATTTACACATTAATAAACCTCCAGAAACATTTATTAAATGCTGGGAGAATAGACAGTATTTACATGTGAAACTCCCGAGGACATCAGTCCGGTTGGCAGGGGCCACACCGAGGGCCTCGGTGGTCCCCGCGAGTCCTCGGTTGCGCGCGGGGGGGCACAATAATAACATCCTCCGTCCAATTACTGCTGCTGCCAATAGCACTGGTCATGATGGAGAGGAACACACTATTAACCCTGTTAGCATTATCAACACAGGCAGCGTGCCTCGAATCAGGACTCTGTTAAGGTGAAGAAGGAGGGGATTCTCAAAGAAACCAAATGACAAAATCATTCATTAAATATTTTAATTTATGTTATTTTAGCAATTATTTAAATGGGTTACATCATAATACTACTTCTACTAATAATAATAATAATAATAACATAATATAATTCAGAATTTCATATTCAGTTACTCTCTCGTGTAAGACACATTATTTGCGTTTATCAATATTAATGGCAGGCTAAAAAGGCAGCCGCACGGCACAATCTGCAAATATAATGGCCCACCTTATCAATTCATAACACAGACGAGCTAAACTGTCAGAAAAATCTGAAGTCACACTTAACCGAGCCCAATACCTACTATTAAGATGGCTCGACATAACAGGACGGCTGCCAATAATTGTACATAAAGATATGGAAAAGCCACAGTCCAGCTATGAATATTTCATGAATTCCGACACAAAGAGCATGCTAAAAGGATCAAAGAGGGGGAAAAAACGGGAAAGGAGTCAACGTGAACATCCAAACAATATGCAAGAATCCCGACAGTATAGGTCACATGCAAAAAGACCGGGGTCACACTGAAATTGTCCATCAGTCAGACAAGCAGAACTGATTTGGATGCTAAATAATGGTTTAGATATTCAAAAATTCCATATATATGCGAAAGGCTTCAGTGCACCCTGGATCTGGCCTATCAGAGTGGTGCTCCGCCACCACACTCCCTCATGCAGACCCACGCTATGCCTCTGAGCCGACGACTAACACACACACACACACACACACTGATGCACATATGCAGACATCCAGACACATAGTACACACGTGTACACACACACACACACACACACACACACACACACACACACACACACACACACACACACACACACACACACACACACACACACACACACACACACACACACACACACACACACACACACACACACACACACACACACACACACACACACACACACACACACACACACACGTTCAAACATACACCGAGAGTTCAGACGGACATGGACACAAACATATATTAGCCACATAGTTTTTGTGTCTCCCATCAAAATAAAATCCACTTTTTTGGGGGGGATTATATCGAATATTTAACAGAAAGTCAAATATAATTTAATTTCTCAGGCTGGATAAGAGAATAAACTTCCAGAAAATGGGTTTAATGCATTCATCGCTTTTGCACACACACATTGCACATTGCACTGCCACACCCTGATGTGCAAACATGATCGTAGACACAGGTAAATGTGTGCCATTTAATTTTAACAAGTCGAACAATAGAGTGGCATCTAGTATTTTGCACGTGTCCTCAAGGCTTCATGTCCATATGGTTGTGTGTTTTTCTCTATCTGTTTTTAAAATTCGAGCCAAAAGCAGAAAAAAAAGGCATCGTTGCCACGAAATTTTTCGACCCTTTGTATTTTGCTCATTTCACAACAAACACAATCAATGCAAAATTTATACAAGCCCGTGCCTTAAAAAAACACAACATGGTGCCACAATTATATTGTGATCATCTGTTCATTCAAAGGGCCTTCTTGTTGTTGTGATTGTCATATGCCACTCGCCATTGAAATGTGCATTTCATGTCTCTCATCTCAATGAATGTCAAACATCTCTCATTGACGGAGCCAAATCCATCAGATGATTTTTTTCCACCTCACTCAAATGGAAATGGTGCATGTGACAAAACAGTGGTATTAACATAATAAAGGAATTCGACTTACAAAAACCTCAACATCTGCCGGGTTGGAGGGATGTAATGGATAACACTTCTTTGAATCCAATTGATGGATCTGATGGCGCTTAGACAGTCATTCACACCATAATGTCTCGGGAGAGGCCAATAATAGGAACAACATGGGATTAATCTCAACACTCCAGACTCTGACGAGACAAAATATGCATGGGCCCAGAAGATCTGAAAAGACGCCACTATAAACAAATTTGTTTGAGAGTTTTTTCTCTTTTTTTTCTGTCTTTGCACAATGAAGCTCGGGACACGTGGACGCTGTGCGACAACACAAAGAACAGCCAAAGAAACAAGCAGTACCAAAAGAAACTGAATCTGTAACATGTCGACGGATGCGATTCATTGAGATGAGGAAATAAAGTTTGACTATTTATACAACACGACCCCCTGCAAGTTGATCGGCAAAGATTTTTTTGGCGACACACCAACGCACAAAGGGAGTGTACGAGGTAATATTTCTAACATTAGAAAGTGAACAAATCACACTGTCGATGCAAAACTATAGAATGACTTCATATCGGGCATGTGCGAACAGTTCATAAGCGAACATTAGACCTTTCACGAGACAATTTCAACCGCCGAACAATGTGGTGTGTTTGATGTAAAAGGAACACGGTATATCCACAGCATTGGATTTATTTATGATTGATGATGATTTATGATTTTAACATATTGGCGATCTGAAAACAATCGGCCGCTTGAAAGTTTGCTATTGACAACTGCGTTGTGAACTTGAGAAAAAGAACACGTGATGTGCTGGGTTGAAACGTGTCTCACAGCAAGGTCAGTGTAACTCAACAATAGCCACAGGCAATGTGGCATATTTGTGAGGTTTCTCTGACTTCCTTGTGCAATCACAGTGGATGGTTGCAGGACTGCAGAGAGAGCCAAAGTCCACTCCTTGACGTGAACTAGGTCATTACATTATCCTCACACCATCATGATCAGTTATCATCAATTGAATTTTTCAATTCCCTGCAGCTTTTGACCACTGTCAGCAGCCCCTTTAAAAGAGATTAGTCTCATTTGTGTTTAATTCTGGCGATACGGACGTTTCTTTTTGATGCCGTGGTCGGGACCGGCCTGAAGACTCGCGACAGACGACGGGAATCAAAGGGAATAACGTACGTGTTGAAAACGTGGAGATGATCTGGCCGACCGAGGCCTGGAAGACCCGGAACTGATGGACAGATGATTCCTTGTGAGCTGACCTCGGAGACAAAGGTTTAATAATAAATACACGGTGTCTGAATTAAAAAGACCTGCATTTTTAATGTAAATGTATTTCTGCATGCAATTAAAAATGAATGATCGCAGGGCTCACCTCGGCGGACACGGGGCCCCTCCTCAGCTGTTCCGCGGGGACGAGGGGCTGGGACTTTCGGTCAAGCCAAACTAGAGGGAAGGGGAGCCGAGAGGAGGGGAGTTGGGGGAACGAGGGGATGCAAGAGTGCTGTCTAGGGAGGTGAATACCTCTACAGAGCCAACTTTAAAGACTGTCCGACCTGTAAAAAATAACCATGGAAATCTCTGACTGGTGATTAACGTGCTGGCGGGAGGTTTAAATCACTCCGCCAGAGAGATGGCCCAGTGTTTGACTGTGGGATATACTCTCCCGAGCAGAGCTCGAGAAGCAGAGGGAAGAACAGTACTGATGGGAAACTAAAATGAGATTGCGGAGAGCGGGGGGCAGGAATTAGGGCTGACCTGAATGGGTCTGGGGGTAACATGGAGGCTATCACATTAACCTGACGGGGGCTCCTTTAATAGGGTCCAGGGCTTAAACTGATATATCAATTTCCCTCCATGTGGACGACTTCAAAGGCCAGGGCTCCTTCTCGCCGCTTGTGTTGCCCCCCCCCCCCCCATCAATCTCTGGCTGCTGTGGGCATCATCACCTCCAGCCTGAGACAAGCCAGGATAAAGATCAGCTCGGCACCGGCTCCGGCCAAGCCGCCGCTTTGTCCTAACTGTCCATTCGTGGTCAGAGAAGGAGATTGCGCCTTTCAAAAAGTTCCCCTTACTTTCTTCAGTGTTCCAGCACAAGCCAGCGACATCCATCAAGGTGGAACGATGCATGGCAACGCAGTAAATTGGTTTCAACATGCGGGTCAATCAAACACAACACTAATCAGTTTGAGTATCGCAGAATGATTGTAATTATAATCATGGCTGACAAACATTTTTTCTGTCTGTGTGTGCTAACGTCACGATAATTGCCCGTGTCACACCAAACGTGTAATCTAGCAACACAAATCATGGCGTTTACCTCCGCTGACAGCTACAATGATAAAGATTCAGCAAAAGTGCGGCGGAGCACCTTCCAGTTCATCCCCACTGTTTGTATATAGAATGGTGGGGTTTTTTTCTCTCCAACAACAGACACAAGCAAGAAACTCCTTTCCTTTTTTTTCTGCTAAACTCTCTGTTCTCAGAAATCATATCAAAAAGCCTCTCTCGCAGTGCAAGCCCTCCAGGGTTCTGATGTCACTTCCACTGTAACACTTTGCCGATGACTGACATATGCTTCACATGAGTGCGAAGAAGAAGAAGAAAAAACAAGGAGAAAAAAAAACCAAAAAAACATACACACTACACACACACACGCGCTTTTTTTTTTTTTTTTTTGGCGACATTTCCGACTTTACGCTAACTTGTTTTGTCAAAACAATTCCCGGAGAAATTAAACGACACATTACTCGAGTCAAACCTGAAACCCAGATCTGCCACAACAAACCTAATCCGGTCTGAGCAGCCGCTGTGTTGTGGTGTCCTCGGAGTGTATGTGTTTCCCTTGCAACGTAGCTTAGGTTTCAGGAAGTTTTAGGCCTGGAGTCAGTCATCGAGGAGGGGGGGGGGTAATGGCACAAAAACAACGGCTCTGATAGCGCCGATAGTGGTCACGTGTTAGCCCTTCTGAAGGACTTGGATTGAGTAGAAACAGTCCTGGGGAGTCACCAGGCAGTGGTGTGCACTGAACAATGTGTGCAGCACGCAGGTGGGCGAAGCGGAATAAACATGGTTTTCATTCGTCCTGATGAGCAACGAGGGCAGTCATCTGCCAAAAGAGAAAAGAAAAACGTGCGCTCCTCTCTGAGGTTTGAGAGTTTAAGAACACCCTCAGGAGGGGGAGCCCTCCATTTGATGGAGCAGAATTAGGTGCGATTAGAGGAGAGACGCGGCAAACGAGTCCACATTCGTCACCGAGCTCCTTTCAGCGCGCACCCCGTGATCACAGGCATCACTTAGGCGGAGAACAAAAGACGGCAAATATTTTGGGAAGGAGTGAAGAGAGGGGGTCGTGTTTAGCGAGTTGCAAGAGCCAAAAGCTGAGCGGGGTGGTGCGCCGAAAGAGCCCCGTTGGTGTGGGCTACAGTTTGCAGTGCGTGGCAGCCGAGATCTATGAATACAGATCAGGGGAGATGTGAGGGAATTTTACAGCAGGTATTGTCTGTCACTCACCCTGCCTGTCTGTGTGATCACTGCCTCCACGGCGGTTGTTTCATCTCCCACCTTCTCTCTCTCACACACACTCAAACACACACACACACACACACACACACACACACACACACACACACGTGCACTCCTCCCCCAGCGCTACCAAAGGAGACCTGGTGCTGGGGTGTGCCCTTGCCAAAAAGTGACAGGTGTTCCAATAGGAAATCCAAAAATCAAAGGGCCATTATTCCTATTATACGTTATGATACGCTGCTTATGTCTGGCTTTGTATAAGTTACTGACATCTGGATTTGACTGAGAATATAGCAAGGCGCATGATGTGGAGGGTGAAATAAAATTTAGCCACAACACTTTTCAGACACAAAGCATGGTCTTTTTCCTCGTGTTTAACTTGTTTTTTTCCCCTTGTTCTCACAATGGGTAGAAATAGTTTGCCAGTCGCATGTCTTGCGTAGCCCGGAGCCCTTTAACACACACTGTGAATTATGCCTGCAGTGAACATAAACATGGATTTTACAGCAAAACACCGAGCTGTGTATGTACGCAAAGACTTGAATTATTCACTCCTCCTCTCGCGGAGGAGCATCGCTGCTGAGCACGAAACACGAACATGTGGACGAGACGGTCGATCGACGTCAAACAAGTGAAACAATGAGCAGGGGGGCGGACGTCTCGCCAGCCGCCCGCCGCACAGTCAGTGTGCCCTGGACAAAAGTGACTGCTTTTTGCATGGGAGTGTCAGTGTTGATTTCTAACATCAGGAGAGCAAAACACACACATAAAGCTGCCCCGACTGTTCAATCACAGGGCTGCGCAAAATGGGAGCGGGCCCTCCGGTCCCAATCAGCTAAGTGTAGCAGGCAGCTGTCGTGTGGCGGCGTGGAGTGTGTCGTTAATTCTGTAAATATAGCTTCCCTCGTGTGTCTGACAATCACCCACTCAGGCCACATTTAGGCCAGATGAGCAGCAGCTTCGCCAGCGTCTGGTAAAACTGGGCGAAGCCGCGAGTGACTCAACAGAGCAAGGGCGGAAATTTGACTGTTCCTTTAGAGAAATTCATTTTTGTCTTCTCCTTGTGTATAGACGCAGCACAAGGCTGTCAACATCACGACAAGCTTTTTCAAGTGTAAGGGAAAATGAAGCAGAGTTTGTCAACAAGCAGCTATTGTCGCCTGCTCATGTTCCAGTTGTAGCTCCTTTCATTCGAACCGTTCAAACACACAATGAGGAAAATGAATGCCGCGCTCTTTTGAGGGGCAGTGCAGCGTTCAAAGTGATGGTTTAGCACTTGTATTGTTCTTTAAAGTTGGAGCAGAGAGGCAACAACATGCTGGCCCTCCTTCCGTGGGCTATCAATAATCTTTTTCTGACACATTATGTGCTGGGCTGGAGGAAAATAGGGAGCAGCACGGTCTGTGGTTCACCACAAAGACTTCTGGGAGCTGGCAGGGGCAGCGTGCGTGGGCGGTGCATCCACCCTGGGGCCCTGCCAGCACGTCTTTTTGACCAGGCTGCTGGAGCGGCGAGGGCCAGCGACCGAGTCGCACACACGGCTCTAGGAAAAAAACACACAGAAGCAATTAGATGACACGGCAGTCATGGAGATGATGACTCTTTGGCAGATCCGGCTCCATTCGGCCTCATTCGCGACCGTGTTGAGCACCATCTTGGTTGATTTGATGGCTCGCTGCTAAATTAACATATTTCAGAAATAATTGCGCCGCATCATGAAAGATTAAAATAACTTTGGTTCTTTTTAAAAACTGAATATAATCTGCCATGTTGTACATAAAAGCGATCATTGCACCACAGAGGTAAATCTTTTTTTTTTCTTAGTTTCACTATTATTCCCTTTTCCATTTCTCCCTCGATGGCCATCTTGCCAGTGCGAAGAGTTTTACACCCCTGTTCCCTCTGAATTCAGCACAGCTAAGGCTTTTGGGGAAATTGAATAACCTGAGGACGCCGCTACTTTTGGAAGCCCAATTAACATATTTGCCTCCAGAGGAAAATATTGCCTGAAGTAGAATGGACGGTAATTTTACGCATGGATTTTTTCCATCGCAATTCTCGGAGCTTTGAATAATCCGGAGAATTTGTTTTACAGAACAAGGGGTTTTAACGTCCTGAGCAGAAGCTGAGGTGGTTGGTTTTTTTTTAGGAGAACCTTGTGTCAAAAAAATAAATAATTACAACGCTTTTTTCAAAGAGCGACATGTTCTCGCCTTGTTAATTGAACATGCCTCAGTGATTTTATCCAGCACAGCCCTCTGTTTTGACTTTAACGTGCTAAAGGATCTTCCCCAGTGCAAGATCAAAGTTTGGAACCATAAGACATGTTTGTGGTGTGGGTGTATTGGTTGAGCCTACGATATGTAACACTTCAAGAACGCTCATCGACGCTCCCAAAGTTAGAACCTTCAATTACCCCCGTGTTGCCTTTTCTCATCCTCCTCTAAACACACAGAATTCCAGCTCCAGTCCTAGTAGGCCTTCTCCAACTCTACGCCAAAATCCCACCGCGCGCACAGATCAAAGTCCGATAAAGTTGGGATAACCCGTATTACTTCTCATTAGTGGGTAACCTAATGCACACTGACAAGTCCAACAGTTGCTGTGGTCAGCTGCCGATGCTTCCACATGGCTCGGCCCCTCGCAGAAAGCCGGCTGACCAGATGCTGAAGCGGTCCCCGAGTCTAGTCTACAGTGTGGCTTATAGCATGAAGCCCATTTGCGCCGCCGCCGCCGCCGCCGCCTCCAGGCCCAAACCATAAGGGAGCGTTAAAAAGCGGGCTTTTGAGTCTCCGACGGCTCGGCTGACATCCACCGCTACAGATCATTAAGGCTCCACAGCCTCTCTCTCTCTCTACAGCCTCAAAACACACCAGCGGCGTCATTAAAGGCAATGTGTAATTTAAGTTGGAATAAACAAAGGCTTTTCCCCAGGTCTTTTATTTCTCCCTGAACCATGTGTGTATCTCTCGCTCTCTCTTTTTCACACATGCTTTCTCTTCCTCCATTTCTCCCTTTTTTTTTTTTTTCCTCCCCTGTGTCTCAGAGGGAGAGAGTTGACACATAAGAGAGGCAATTCTCATTGGCTCCCATGGTGGTGGCAGGCATGGACGAAGGCCCTCAGCCTAATTAGAAAACTAAATACTCTGAGTAATGCCTCACCCCTGGGAATACAACTGCCATATCTCTTACACATGTGATGTGGAAGGACCCAGAATGCCACTGGGGTGTCTCGCTGAAATATCCTGTGCTGTTCCCCTTTGCACAGCTGTCCACACAGACTCATGCACTTAAGACAGGCTCGCTTTCATAGTTAAAATAGAAATTTGTGTCCTAAGTGCTGCAACACAGCTAATGCTAAATATTTAATTCCCGTGGGTGCTAATTATGGTTGAGTACTGGCAACACGGATTCCCCTTTTTCACTCCGCATAACAACTGTAAAAGCAATTTAAGCATTTTTCAATTAATTAAACACATAGTCTTCCAGTAACCTCTTGTCATTTTGCCCTCCAGGACCATAGCTAATTTGTGTAGAATAGAAAAAGGGAAAGGGGAAGGGGTGGGGGTGGCTGCTGTTTTCATCTTGGCAAAATGCTCCTACAAAGGAATTAAAAGGGAAGACACATCATCTTCATGAGGGTTTAAAAAGATCACACTCATATCCTTTTCTTTTTTTTTCAAAAACCCTGTAGTACTGTAAGTGCAGTTTTGAGTGTTATGAACCTTCATATCAGATGACTATAACCACGAGCAAACCAGCCCCCATTATGTTATCAAAGCTGTGTGAGATAGTCTGGCCATGAAGCTAATCCCTGATGTATTTTTAGTCACAACTGACTGATGAAGTGAAATTACTACATCAGTGATAAAATGGGGCTCTCTGAAAAAGCCTTTTACAAGATCACGCGGCGGCCGAGAGAGCTCTTTAAGCTGCCGCCAGTCGAAAATGAACTTGTGCAGCAGCGGCGAAGTGCATGACAATATGGCGGAGATGACTAGTGGGGAAATTAAGATAAGGACACATTAATGCATCTGTATTATGAAATGATCATTTCTGCTTTAAAGTTCTGTTCCCTTTGTGCCAGTGGGCCAGTTAAAAATATCAAACACCCCTGCCTCCATTTAACACAGTGGAGGAAAAAAAGACATAATAGAAGGAAATCTAATCACATTTTATATAAAATATATATCTATGAGCAAATTTGAGGGAAAAATTGCACTTAAATGATGTAAAGTATCAAACTTCATACATCACACAATGAAATATATATATCCTCTATTGTGTGCGTCCCTTTGAGTGCACGTGAGAGCCATTATTAATAAATTGACTTGACTTGACATATTAGGAGGGGTAGTGGCACACCCATCCTCTTATAAAAGGCCCCTGTCACTGCCAGAGATCAGACGCAGGCTGTGAAATCCAGCTAATAGTCATTATGGGATGCCGAGCCCCTGCACATCCTACCTGCTTGCCAAGGCGGCCCGCTCGAACTTCATATTTGCATTGTGTCATCTTATCAGCATTCGCCCAGACAGCGGACGGATCACGCGGCAAACTGACAGCCACGTCGCGAATATCAGTAAATGGGGCTGAGGGAGGAAGAGAGCCAGGAGCATTAGACATCCTGAACTCTGCGAGAAACCCCCCCACCACAAAGACCTGATACAATGGCACAACCTTGTGACACCCAAAGAATTAAAGAAAAAAATAGCCGGAACAATATTATTTTTCTCCTAATGTAAAATTAATGTCCAGGGTCTTTGTAGCATGTGATGCCCCCCCCCCACCTCCTGATCGGAGTGGCGAGGAAGGGTGAACTCTAAGAACCCTGTGTGCTCAGTCACTTCTGGGCCCATGCAGTCAATAAGGCTATTTCTGATCTCCGGATGGCTAGGGTTTCAAAGCCCGTTTAAATGGGCTCCCACAAAGCCGGAAGCACCAACCTCAGTTCTCTCTCTCTCTTTCTCCCTCCCTCTTTCCTCCTCCACTCTTTCTCTAAATATTGAGAGGGAGCTCAGCTTGCCTACCCCCTCGGTGAAGAGAAGGGGAAGCGGGGAGGGGACGGGGGACGGAGGGGGGGGGGGGGGGGGGCGTCCTCTCCTTCCACATGCGGGCTGGTGAGGAAAGACAGGGAAGCGCAGGGTCAGGGCTCCCAGTGCTAAGCTGTGAAAGGCAAACGTTTGGCAGAGTAATTACACGCCGCACTGCTCTGGGAGTGATTAGTGATAGTTGTCTGTTCAAAGTGTTTGGAGCTCACAGCCTTTATGGGCTATGCTTGCCTTCCCCTCCGCCTAATGTTCAGTTTGCATTTGCATCCGGAAGAGAGTTGCATGTGTCAACATAAACAGTGCGCCCTCCGGAGCTCGCCGAGTGTGCACTTGCTTGAGTTTCACCGATGCCCGAAATACATTCGACTTTAATATCCAGGGGGGAGATTATCACATTATTGTGCATATTTCACGACTGATCTATTACGCTTTTGTTAACCCTGACACGTGAGTTAGCCAGGATCTTATTATAAATTTGCATCGCAAAAAAGCATGTGCTCTTAACGTGTTTTGAAACAAACGTGTGTATTTAAAAGCACTTCAAGCTGTATCACTGGGCCTGGCTATGCTCATAGTCGGCCCATTGCGCAAATGACACGATATAATGCCTCCCTCGCCTAAAATCCACAAAAGTCCCCTCCACTCCCAGGTCAGATGACACGGAGATGCATCACAATCAACGTGCTCAGGTGGTGCGGCGGCGGCGGCTGCCAGCCTTTGATGTCCCCGCTGTGTTTGTGTTGGCCAGCCACGCTGTCCCGGCACAACCCGCAGATGTGCCTGCAAGCTGCAAGGTGAGCGTCAGCACTCCTGGGTAACATGTCCAGTTGGGGGGGGGGCAACAGGAAGACACAGATAGAAGGTATAAGGGGTTGGAAAGATTTTGATATCAATATCCTTTCGAGCAAAATTGATTCCTTTCTTTGCTAAACGGAAACATAAAGAGCACCAGCCGGATACATTAGCTTAGTCCTTGAGCTCTGTCCCTTTGAGAACCTGAGATAGACTAGATTATAATCCTATTGACATATTTTGAGGCCTAAAAAAACCCCACCTTAACAAATCAGAATAGTGTTTATCAAAGGTACACGCACCGTCTCGCGCTAATCCCGACAACAAGGGGTCGACTTTGACAGAGGCTGGAGAGTTGGGTGGCAAGGCGAAGGAGAAACAAACACAGCCGCGAAGCAGAGAAGGAAATACCTCGGGGACTTTGTGGGATTGGGGAGGAGGTAAGATGGTACCTGTAGTGCAATCCCCTCCAAATCTGCACCAGGTGTCGGGCATTAAGGGGAGCATCTCCGCTTTGGCTTTCCGTGTCGGCTCAATCACCGGGGGCAGTGTGTCAAACGCCGGACAAAACGGATACTCTCGCAGAAGGAGGAGGAGATGAAGAGGAGGAGGAAGACAAAGATCCTGGGGCTCCGCATGGTGCAGTGGAGGATTTCGGATGGTAAAAGGAGAGTCTGTGCCACATCTAATAAAAGTGCCCTTTTTGTGGGGTTAATTTCATTATTTTGCCTCGATTCTCATCAATGTTTGACATTTAAATATTCAATTACATGTGAAATGAGTCTACTGAGAATACTGTATATTGAGAAGACTGCAGTGAGACAATAAATATGGGGGAGCGCTGGCGAACACTTTGGGTTTTAATGAGTTAAGATAGATTTAGAATAATATCACACTGTATCCCATTGAGATTCTCCGTTAACTACAAAGACAATTGAGCATAGACTATTCCCCGTGCGATAATACAACGCAAGGAGTAACACTATAGAAAACTCAGCTTGATATTAATATTACACTCTCAATCATAAAGACAAGGTCTAAACTGAACACCTGGTACCTTCTCAATTTCAGGCATGTAAGCATTTTGCATGCGCAATTGTCCTGAAACAAAACAGTGGCGGCGGCGGCGGAATACTTCAGTACCAAAACAGAGAGGGGAACACAGAGCCATGCTGGCATCGTTGTTTCCACAGATTATACATGACACACCGAATAAAAGGAGCTGATTGTAAGATGTTTAAATGTATCACAGGCATGGGAGAGGGAACTTAATACCGCAGCACTGGGAGATGGAGAATGTGACTGGGCACGCGTGGAATGCTGAGTAGCAGGAGGAAAACAGCAATCTAAATTTCTAATGCCGAGGATGTTTCCCATTCTGCGTTTATGAAACATGGCTGCCGGGACTACAAAGGTAAGGGGATACAGCATCAAAGTCCGCCCTGACAAAAACAAAAAAGCAACAATGCTGCAGTGGAATGCACAGGCAGAACATAATACTCCACCTCCTCCGTCTCCTCCTCTCCCCTAAGCAGTCTCATTTGATTACAGTGCAGCAGGCCCCGAATCAACCCTGCGGTCCCATTCCTCGCTCCCCGCCATGGCTGCGAGTGGGAGGCAGAACACGACCTGCCAAAGTGGCCGCGGAGGAAGGGAGGAGAGGTGACGTTGTGGAGGAGAATCCCTCAATCGGGGAACAAAAGAACACGAAAAGCGGGCGAGCCGAGGTGTCCGCGGCAGGGGCGGGAAGTGGCTGTTGACCCGAGTGCGGCGACCGAGGCAGAGACTGCATGTCTGATGGCGGCGAGGCAGCGTATCGCTTACAGGCTCCCTCAGCAGAAGCCCCCCGCATGTCCGTCTCCAGCCACAGAGTTTGCCCTCTACTTAAGGCAACAAGAGTCGGGCTCAGCATTACAAGCCTATTAAAAGATACTTTTAATTATGCCCCCCCCCCTCTCCCGGGATCGCTTCTTTGATGAACTCTGTGTTTCTTTGGCATGTGCACTTAGGAATGGCACAACCAGAAGCACGTGTTGTTTTCTCCCTCCAATTAAAGGGCATGTTGACAGATTAAGGCTGCTTCTGGTTTGTGCTCCACTAACGCATTTAGGGAAGATGATGAACAAGGGGAGGGGGGGGGGGTCTCACAGAGAGTCAGAGAGAGAGAGTGAGGCTGATAGAAGGAAGAGAAAAATAGAAAAGAAAAAAAAAACATGCACATGAACCCTGAGGGATTAATGTGTTTACATTACCTGGGCTGTGATCTATCACCAACCTCGTCAACTTCTATTATGCATCACATACATAAGCGAGCAACAGACCTGGGAGCCCTTGCAACTCACTCATACTATTTCAATTGGATTAAGTCAGTGCAAATATCTAGGGCACGGCTCCCACACTGTGGTTTTAGCATTCTGGTAGTCATTTGATTTGTACGTTGTATCACTTTACCTCGTCGAAGGCGTTTGCCGGAGAACCTCCTACGTGCCTCCTGAGCTTTTGAGTTGTATGGGATTTAGATGATTACCATATGGCACCTATATAGCACCTTCGAAAACCAACATGAAATCATCCGAAAGGTCTGGTTTGACAACAGTCGGGCATGGAAGCCCTCGGATTCATGAACCAGAATATACAGGTACACACCAGTGAGAGGAATAAGGGAATGTTAACGGTGTAGATTCACCATCAGCGATGTTCTCCAACGTGAGGTTTACGTTGTCCCAGCTGTAGCAGCAGATCTGTATTGTGTGTAAAACACCCGGTTGGAGAGGTCTGGCCTCAGTGTGTTAGTGCTAACAGTGGAGGCTGCAGCGGGGCCCCGGAAGGGCTCATACTCACACCCAGGCTTCATTATATCCAATCAATATTCATTTAGTCACTGAGCCTATTGACTCGTTTCTGAAGTAATATTACAGGTCATTTGTCTTGTCACGGCACAAGGAGAATTATCCATTTTTATACCACTTGGAAAATGGGGCCGAGTCTGGAAATGCTCTGTGGATACAACTGTAAATAAATATTTTTTGATAAAACACTGAAGGAAAAAATCAATGGGTGCTTCCTGTGATCCATCTCGGCCGAATCAATCATCATCTGCGCAGCTGGCAGTGTGCTGCGGGAGGACGGCGAGTCGGCGAGAGGAGGCTGCAATCTCTGTCTGATACCTCTCATTTTGGAATCGCTTCTCATAATAGGGTCATCATTTCATCACTTAGCCAATCCAGAGGCGTGCCATTCAGCCTTGCGGGGGTCTTGGGGGGCAGGGAGGGGTGAGGGGGGTGCACCCATCAAGAGTAAACTGAACACACACACACACGCGCGCACTCGCTCCATACATCTTCATTCGGGTCAATAAAAGAAAAAGAGATCACAAGAACAGAAAAGAGATTCTCTCTGCTCAAATTGTGTCTCTCCGTGTGATTTTTTAAAGTTATATCAAATCATCAAACCTGATTTGTGTATCAGGTCATGTGAGCAATGGCTGTGAAGTTTATCAAGTAAAACAAAGAGCATTGTTATTTATAATTTAGATAAGTTTAAAATTCAATGTTTTTAAAAGTGGAAATAGGAGCTGACTTTTGTATGAGAACATGTGTTATTTGTGTCCAATAATTGAATGTAACTGGTGCTGGAGTTTAATCTGCAAGTGTGCGTGTGCGTGCGTGTGTGTGTGTGTGTGTGTGTTTGTGGGTTGAGGGGAGCATTTTCCTGCTTGGTGACATAAGAAGACTCCCTCAAAATGGATCTGGACAAATTTAAAAAATAGACAAACAAACAAACAAACAGTTATTATTTTTTAATACATGTTTAAAAAACAACTTTGAAATTAGCACTAGAAATAAACTAATGGTGCAGCGACAACTGACGTCATGGCTACCACGTTCCAATAATCCATAAATAAAGCAGGTCAAATTACTGCTGTCATAATAATCACTTTAATTAAAATAGCTATATATATATATATATATATATATATATATATATATATATATATATATATATATATATGAGATACCAGTTGTTTAGTCAAGTAGCACAGGGCACATATGTTTAATCATTTAATAACCTCCCTCTTCCTAAAAAAAAAAAGCAAGGTCAAAAATAAATTACATCCATTATTTTCAAGCAAATCTCCCCAAAGCATTTGGAGCGAAAAACTGTTTTGAATTTCAATTGGCTTCCGCGTGGCAAAAGCCCTCAGCTAATACATCAAAGAAAAATTGGTGTCAACTAATCGGTTTAGGACACAGATTTAGAATGGTTAAAAAATCCCATGAACACTTCAAGCATTTTTTTTTCTTCCTGTACACCGCTGAAAGGCTCCGGGAGCTGCGCAGCCGCTGACCTTGTGCGCTCAACAAACCTGTCCGCCGCGACATTAACTGACTGTTTAACTCACTCAGCCACGCAATTAGTCCGCCACGACGCATAATGTTGTGTAATAATAGCCTCTATATCCAATTTAGATTACACTCGCTCCCCGAGGCATTTTTAAGTGGCATGCACCATCTTTCATTCACTTCTTCTTCTGTGCCACGTAAAGCCGCCTCCGTGCGTCAAAACCGAGGTCGTCCTCTCAGGGGGGGGAGAAAAAAACGAAAGAAAGAAGGGAGGAAAAAAACAAACAGAATTCGCGATAACGGAGAGCAAGCGACAAACTTTAGAGGCTGCCACAAACATCACGCGTGGAGATTAAGATTGGGATCGTGCGCGAAGTCGATCCACTCTGTTTACGCACAAATGCAGGTTGTCCGCATAGAACCAAATGAATAAATAAATGGAGAGAAGAAAAAAAAGGCAACCCAAACGAGCCATACTCACCTCGCACCTCTCCCCTCGCCAGTGCAGAGCGGAGAGGTGGCAGCAGTTGCCATAACCAGCTCCTGTTATATGCTCCGTGATGTGAAATCATGGGTCCTCCTCCTCCTCCTGCAGAGAGCAATTCTCTCAGGCGACGACTGCACGACAGGACGGACACAGACCTGAACCCCTTCTCACACCACCTCTGTACAAAA